>NC_059228.1:31288491-31455991 GCF_020615455.1 Coregonus clupeaformis | reverse complement strand
ATGTGAAGTGTTGTTCTAACCCACAAAACATAGCATGTGAACTGAGAAAGTATCAAAAATATATATTTCGGTATTTTGAGCTATATGGTTAACCATTGGTCCAGCTCTCTCTTCAGCCGAGTTAAGGCACGTGTGCACTGAGCAGTATTAATCTACATGGTACATGGCTGAGCAGTATTAATCTACATGGCACATGGCTGAGCAGTATTAATCTACATGGTACATGGCTGAGCGGTATTAATCTACATGGCACATGGCTGAGTGGTACTAATCTACATGGTACATGGCTGAGCAGTATTAATCTACATGGCACATGGCTGAGCAGTATTAATCTACATGGTACATGGCTGAGCAGTATTAATCTACATGGTACATGGCTGAGCAGCATTCATCTACATGGTACATGGCTGAGCGGTATTTAATCTACATGGTACATGGCTGAGCAGTATTAATCTACATGGTACATGGCTGAGCAGTATTAATCGACATGGTACATGGCTGAGCAGCATTCATCTACATGGTACATGGCTGAGCGGTATTTAATCTACATGGTACATGGCTGAGCAGTATTAATCTAGATGTTACGTGGCTGAGCAGTATTAATCTACATGTTACATGGCTGAGCAGTATTAATTTACATGGTTCATGGCTGAGCGGTATTTAATCTACATGGTACATGGCTGAGCAGTATTAATATACATGGTACATGGCTGAGTGGTTATAATGTGTGTGGTCTGATGACCAGCTGCCGTGCATTACTCTGAGGTTGAGTTGTTGACTGAACAGAGACATATGTTGCCCCATCAGACATTACCAGATTACCACTAAACGTTTCACACCAGTCAAACACCCACCATCACGTCAGGTTATGATGTTTGCCCTCCAGAAGAATAGAATAATTAATATTAGCCCTTATTTATTGTATCTGAATATGAGATTACACCGCTAGGAGAAATAGAAGCTAAAGGGTTGCATGACTGGCTTCATATATAGCCCGCTAAAAGGTTCTACATAACCACTTGTTTTAGCAGGGTGCTGCACCTTGGGGTACTGTATACAATCACTGAATCTGCCCTTCAAAAAGGTGGTTGGGGAAAAGACTAAGGGAGGAGCGTGTAATTTTGGGTATTTGGGGTATTTTATTAGAATCTGTTAGATTAATTTGTATTTTAACAATAATGACTAAAGGATTTCACCCCAAATACAGTATAAATGTGTAAACTGTGTTAGAATTATCAACCCACTAACAGAGAGGGGAGGCGGGACTAAACATTCCAGGGTGAAGGAGAAAGGTGGAAACTGTTTAAGAAAGCCTCCTAAAGGTGGGCGGAGCAAAGTGCCTTTGTGTGTCAAGGGGTATAAAACAGTATGTATGGGTTTTGGGCGCCAGAGCTCACCATGAATAAAAAATACATATCATTCTTGCTGGTTGTGGACCTTGAATCATTTATCATTAAAACCACAGCCTTACAACCCCTGGTAATGATTCAAGCTTAGGTTGAATTAGAGATAGAAATTCTCTTAACAGGATCCCCATTAGCTGTTGCAACAGCAGCAGTTACCCTTCCTGGGGTCCACACAAAACATGAAACATATTACAGAACATTAATAGACAAGAACAGCTCAAGGACAGAAATACATCAATAAATTACAAAAGGCACACGTAGCCTACATATCAATACATACACACAAACTATCTAGGTCAAATAGGGGAGAGGCGTTGTGCCGTGAAGTGTCGCTTTATCTTTTATTTGAAACCACGTTTGCTGTTCATTTGAGCAATATGAGATGGAACGGACTTCCGTGCAATAATGGGTCTATATAATACTAATATCCCTCAAAGAGAAAGATAATGTGTTTATATCACTGATATGAAGCAACCTTCCATCCAGACTGCGGCCACATTCCAAATGACACCCTATTCCCTATGTAGGGCACTACTTTTGACCAGAGCTCCGGGGCAAAACTAGTGCACTACCTAGGGAACAGGGTGCAATTTAGGACACAGCCTGTATAGTTCAGCAGACAGCCAAGCCGTCTTCTGGGAGCGGATTAAACACTTATCATACTGGATGTAGTCCCACAAATCATTCCATTGAAATATGAAACATCCTTACCCACATGTTACTGTCTATTATATTTGTCCAATGAAAGAAAAACACAGAATCCAAAACAAAGCAGCGTTCACTTTTAACTGTAATCAGCCTTCAGCACATTTCAACACAGAAAGTACGATACTGTACATCGGCTTCAGGAAGTATTCACACCCCTTGACTTTTTCCACATTTTGTTACAAAGTGGGAATTGATTTAAAAAAAAAATGTCATTGTCTTTTTATTTCAACGATCTACACAAAATACAAAACTTCTAGCATTTGTGAAAATAAATATATCAAAAATTAAACACCAATATATTTTGATTAGATACAGTAAGTATTGAACCCCCTGAGTCAATACATGTCAGAATCACCTTTGACGGCGGTTACAGCTGTGAATCTTTCTGGATAAGTCTCTATGAGTTTTGCACACATGGATTGTACAATATTTGCACATTATTTTTTTGTTTAATTCTTCAAGCTCTGTCAAGTTGGTTGCTGATCGTTGCTAGACAGCCATTTTCAAGTCTTGCCATAGATTTTCAAGACAATTTAAGTCAAAACTGTAACTAGGCCACTCGGGACCATTCAATGTCATATTGGTATGCAAATCCAGTGTATATTTTAGGTTATTGTCCTGCTGAAAGGTGAATTTGTCTCCCAGTGTCTGGTGGAAAGCAGACTGAACCAGGTTTTCCTCTAGGATTTGGCCTGTTCTTAGATTTTTTCAGTTTATTTTTATCATAAAATACTCCCTAGTCCTTGCCAATGATAAGCATGCCCATAACATGATGCAGCCACCATCATGCTTGAAATATGAAGAGTGGTACTCAGTAATGTGTTGTGTTGGATTTGCCCCAAACATAACGGTTTGTATTCAGTAAATAAAGCTTAATTATTTGACCAAAAAAATAATCAGTTTCACTTTAGTGACTTATTTCAAACAGGATGCATCTTTGGAATATTTTTATTCTGTACAGGCTTCCTTCTTTTCACCCTGTCAATTAGGTTCATCACAGCTCAGGATGAGACCCAGATGCAGACACAGGAGGCGGATAGTTCGAATCTCAGATATTTATTACAACACAGGGGGCAAACAGCAGGTCGAGGGCAGGCAGAGGTTCGTAATCCAGGTCAGAGTCAGACAGGTACAGGACACGGGGGGGCAGGCAAACAGCAGGTCGAGGGCAGGCAGAGGTTCGTAATCCAGGTCAGAGTCAGACAGGTACAGGACACGGGGGGCAGGCAAACAGCAGGTCGAGGGCAGGCAGAGGTTCGTAATCCAGGTCAGAGTCAGACAGGTACAGGACGGCAGGCAGGCAGGCTGAGAACCGGGAAGACTAGAAACAAAACTTGAGAACAGGAAACCGGGAAACACGCTGGTACGACGTGAAAAGACAAGACAAACTGGCAACAGACAAACAGAAAAGGCAGGTATGATGGGGACAAATGGAAGACACCTGGTGGGGGGGTGGAGACAAGCACAAGACAGGTGAAACAGATCAGGGGTGTGACAAGGTTAGTATTGTGGAGTAACTGCAGTGCCTTCATGCAGACCCTTTGACTTTTGCCACATTTTGCTGTGTTGCAAATGTATTACATTGAGATTCTGTGTCACTGGCCCACACACAATACCCTATAATGTCAGAGTGGAATTATTTTTTTAGAAATGTTTACAAATTAATAAAAAATTAAAAGCTGAAATCTCTTGCGTCAATAAGTATTCAACCCCTTTGTTGTGGCAAGCCTAAATAAGTTAAGGAGTAAAAAAGTGCTTAAAACCTCTTAAGGATCGTACCCTTTTTTTCAATTTTCGCCTATAATGACATACCCAAATCTAACTGCCTGTAGCTCAGGACCTGAAGCAAGGATATGCGTATTCTAGATACCATTTGAAAGGAAGCACTTTGAAGTTTGTGGAAATGTGAAATTAGTGTTGGAGAATATAACACATTAGATCTGGTAAAAGATAATACAAGCAAAAAAACGTGCGTTTTCTTTTTTGGGGGGGAGAGGGTTTATCAAACAAAATTATTTAAATGAAATGTTATCTCTGGGACCCTCAGGATGACAAATCAGAGCAAGAAGATTACTGAATGTAAGTACATTATTTACAGTTGAAGTCGGAAGTTTACATACAACTTAGCCAAATACATTTAAACTCAGTTTTTCACAATTCCTGACATTTAATCCTAGTAAAACTTCCCTGTCTTAGGTCAGTTAGGATCACCACTTTATTTTAAGAATGTGAAATGTCAGAATAATAGTAGAGAGAATGATTTATTTCAGCTTTTATTTCTTTCATCACATTCCCAGTGGGTCAGAAGTTTACATACACTCAATTAGTATTTGGTAGCATTGCCTTTAAATTGTTTAACTTGAGTCAAATGTTTCAGGTAGACTTCCACAAGCTTACCACAATAAGTTGGGTGAGTTCTGGCCTATTCCTCCTGACAGAGCTGGTGTAATTGAGTCAGGTTTGTAGGCCTCCTTGCTCGCACACGCTTTTTCAGTTCTGCCCACAAATGTTCTATAGGATTGAGGTCAGGGCTTTGTGATGGCCACTCCAATACCTTGACTTTGTTGTCCTTAAGCCATTTTGCCACAACTTTGGAAGTATGCTTGGGGTAATTGTCCATTTGAGATGTTGCTTTAATATATCCACATACTTTTCCTTCCTCATGATGCCATCTATTTTGTGAAGTGCACCAGTCCCTCCTGCAGCAAAGCACTCCCACAGCATGATGCTGCCACCCCCGTGTTTCACGGTTGGGATGGTGTTCTTGGGCTTGCAAGGACCCCCTTTTTCCTCCAAACATAACGATGGTCATTATGGCCAAACAGTTCTATTTTTGTTTCATCAGACCAGAAGACATTTCTTCAAAAAGTACAATCTTTGTCCCCATGTGCAGTTGCAAACCGTAGTCTGGCTTTTTTATGGTGGTTTTGGAGCAGTGGCTTCTTCCTTGCTGAGCGGCCTTTCAGGTTATGTCGATATAGGACTCGTTTTACTGTGGATATAGATACTTTTGTACCTGTTTCCTCCAGCATTTTGACAAGGTCCTTTGCTGTTGTTCTAGGATTGATTTGCACTTTTTGCACCAAAGTACGTTCATCTCTAGGAGACAGAACGCATCTCCTTCCTGAGCGGTATGACGGCTGCATGGTCCCATGGTGTTTATACTTGCATAGTATTGTTTGTACAGATGAACGTGGTACCTTCAGGCGTTTGGAAATTGCTCCCAAGGATGAACCAGACTTGTGGAGGTCTACAATGGAGGTCTACTTGGCTGATTTCTTTTGATTTCCCCATGATGTCAAGCAAAGAGGCACTGAGTTTGAAGGTAGGCCTTGAAATACATCCACAGGTACACCTCCAATTAACTCAAATGATGTCAATTAGCCTATCAGAAGCTTCTAAAGCCATGACATCATTTTCTGGAATTTTCCAAGCTGTTTAAAGGCACAGTCAACTTAGTGTATGCAAACTTCTGTTTGCATACACTAAGAATTGTGATACAGTGAATTATAAGTGAAATCATCTGTCTGTAAACAATTGTTGGAAAAATTACTTTTGTCATGCACAAAGTAGATGTCCTAACCGACTTGCCAAAACTATAGTTTGTTAACAAGAAAGGTGTGGAGTGGTTGAAAAACGAATTTTAATGACTCCAACCTAAGTGTATGTAAACTTCCGACTTCAACTGTACCTTCAGAGGGGAATGTATCAAACCAGTTGCCATGACAAAAGTGTTTTGTCGTTGTGCACTATCCTCAAACAATAGCATGGTATGTTTTAGCTGTAATAGCTACTGTAAATTGGACAGTGCAGTTAGATTAACAAGAATGTAAGCTTTCAGCCCATAGAAGACATGTCTATGTCCCGGAAAGTTGGCGTTGTTTAGTCACATATCACATATTGAGCAGCAACTGTCCCGGTATAGGGACACCGATCCCGTAGAGGTTAACAAGTCACATAATAAGTTGCATGGACTCACTCTGTGTGCAATAATTGTGTTTAACATGATTTTTTGAATGACTACCTCATTTCTGTACCCCACACATTCAATTATCTTTGAGGTTCCTCAGTCAAGCAGTGAATTTCAAAAACAGATTCAACAACAAAGACCAGGGAGGTTTTCCAATGCCTCGCAAAGAAGGGTAGCTATTGGTAGATGGGTAAAAAATAAATAAATAACAGACATTGAATATCCCTTTGAGCATGGTGAATTTATTAATTACACTTTGGATGGGGTATCAAATCACCCAGTCACTACAAAGTTACAGGAGTCCTTCATAACTCTGTTGCCGGAGAGGAAGGAAACTGCTCAGGGATTTCACCATGAGGCCAATGGTGACTTTAAAACAGTTACAGAGTTTAATGGCTGTGTTTGGAGAAAACTGAGAATGGATCAACAACATTGTAGTTACACCACAATACTAACCTTGTCACGGATTCAGTCGAGGCTGCCCCTCCTCCTTGCTCGGGCAGGCTTCGGCGTTCGTCGTCACCGGAGTACTAGCTGCTACCGATCTATGTTTCTGTGTTCGACTTGTTCTGTCTTGATTGTGTACACCTGTTTCCCATTATGTTGTATTGTCTTCCCTATTTAACCCTCTGTCTTACACTGTGTGTTGTTCGTGATTGTATTTGTGATCGGCAGTCGTTAGTGTGCGGGTTATTTCCTCCCTGTGTGGAGATTGTGTATTCTCAGTTTACTTTCAAGTAAAGTACGTTGTCGGATCAGCTCTGTGTCCTGCGTTTGACTTCGCCCATCGCATTTCACTGACGCCGTTGACAAACCTAAATGACTGACTGAAAAGAAGGAAGCCTGTACAGAATAAAAATATTCCAAAACATGCATCCTGTTTGCAATAAGGCACTAAAGAAATACTGCAAAAAATTTGGCAAAGAAATTAATTTCACGTCCTGAATAAAAAGCGTTATGTTTGGGGAAAATCCAACACAACACATCACTGAGTACCGCTCTTCATATTTTCAAACATGGTGGTGGCTGCATCATGTTATGGGTATGATTGCCACCGGCAAGGACTAGGGAGTTTTCTAGGGTAACAACCTAAAACACAAGGCCAAATCTACACTGGAGTTGCTTACCAAGTGGCCTAGTTTTGACATAAACCTGCTTGAAAATCTATGGCAAGTCTTGAAAATGGCTGTGAGAAAAAAAAATCTATGTTGAATTCAGGCTGTAACAAAATTTGGAATAAGTCAAGGGGTATGAATACTTTCTGAAGGCACTGAACATTTTACAGGGGGAAATTGGTAGAGAAAGCCACGGGAATAAGATGTTAGATAAAACAACAAAACATGTAGATGACCAATCCAGGGGTCTCCCTCAGTGTCTATGTGTGGACTTACCTTCCCACTGTCAACTCTGAAGGATGGTCGGCACTATCTGGACAAGTCGCAAAGTCAGAAGTCCTGCCTAGTTCTACAATTTATCTTCCTAAAATCAGATATTAAACCTATAATCCTAACCTAAACCACATTGCTAACCTTATGCCTAACACTAACAAAAAATTAATTAAAACCCAAAAAGTGAATATTTGTGTTCAATTTTGACTTTGCAGCTTGGCCATATAGTGGGATCCACTATGGTCATCTTTGAACATGCGTCCTAGTAGAGCACAGTAGAGCAGTAGAGTGAAGCACTGTGGGAAGAGTAGAGCACTGTGGGAAGAGTAGAGCACTGTGGGGAGAGTAGAGCACTGTGGGAAGAGAAGAGCACTGTGGGAAGAGAAGAGCACTGTGGGAAGAGTAGAGCACTGTGGGGAGAGTAGAGCACTGTGGGAAGAGTAGAGCACTGTGGGAAGAGTAGAGCACTATGGGAAGAGTAGAGCACTGTGGGAAGAGCAGTCTGAGAAAATATTACTTACATTTGGACTCTGGTCATTTGGATGAAGCAATAATGATTACATTTCCTTGTTTTTAATCTCAAAACCCTTCTGCTAAATGGCTAGCTCCCATGTGAAGAAATACATTAAATATGAGTAAACCACATATTTAACATTTTCCCAAGACAGATTTTGTGTGACTGTTTTGCTTTTCTTTTGTACTGTAATATTCACCAACCCATTTTCTAGCTAATGACTTGTTCCAGTTTGGTTTCGCATTCTATTTGCTTTTGCTCTGGTTTTCCCTAAAACAAATTGCAATAGTATTCTAAAGGGAGGGAATGGAGAAATTAAACCGATCCATGCAAAAAGACGTTCCATAATTGCTTTCCCCCACAAGTGTCCAATATGTTTGCCTTCTTCTGACTCTGTATACCGTAATTGAGAAAGGGTATGTGTCTGAAAAATATCAAAAGTTGTCAAACTGATACACATTTTGTATTACTTTAACACTTTTAAGTGTTGTTTTAACTCCGATCAGGAATACTCAGTTTCACTGAAAAAAAGTAATTGTGATTCAGAGTACTTTAATTTATGTTTGAAATGACTGGCCTCCATATAAAACAGAACCTCTTGGACCCAGTAGCTAAAACAAATCTACATTTCATGGATATCAACAAACTTCAGCCTTGATTATACGTATTTAAATCATTGAGACATAACCAATAGCACAACTTTGTAATTCCCCTGATGGAAAATGCAAAATGGCTGATGTAGTAACATGGACAGATTAAAGGTAGTAAACTGCATATGATAGCTACAGACTCAAATTCAGTCTACTGTTATAAACTGATGGAAAAGGAGTTGAAGCCATAATACATCTATGTTTCCTTGCTGTTCAACTCGTCAAACTGTATCCTCCTACTTCCTATTCAGCGTATTAAATCTTAATTTTGCTAATCATGAGGACCAACAATGTCTCTGTCTCGAATTGTATTAATGCTGCACTTTTAAACACATTTGTCATGCAGTACATTGTATTTTAATATTGAATAGAAAGAACAATTTATATTATATTATACAGTTTACAGTGCATTCGGAAAGTATTCAGACCCCCTTGACCTTTTCCACATTTTGTTAAAATGCAGCCTTATTCTAAAATGGATTAAATTATCTTTTCCCCTCATCAATCTACACAGAATACCCCATAATGACAATACAAAAACAGTTTTTTTTCGAAATTGTTATTAAAAATAAAACACAGCAATACCTTATTTACATAAGTATTCAGACCCTTTGCTATGAGACTCGAAATTGAGCTCAGGTGCATCCTGTTTCCATTGATCGTCCTTGAGATGTTTCTACAACTTGATTGGAGTCCACCTGTGGTAAATTCAAGTTAGATATACTCATAGACACCAGGAAGGATCTTCCAGGGCAGATAGAGGGTCGGTCTGTCCAATCTCAGGTGTATGATTAGAATCAATTAAATCACTCCTCCAATGTCAGCTGCAGGATTCTCCCGGCGAATGAAATTATGCAACAAAAAAAGTGTCCGTGGCCCTCCCTGGCCCTGTCTCGGCATCACTCACATCCACAAATGAGATTAAAATGTGCAGCTCAGGGATTTCAAAGGGATATTTTCCATCAGAACATGAAAAGTGATGGAAAGCCCAACGTAAGTAGGCTTAAAGCCCTCTGGTGAGGCTGGAGAGCAGCGCTGTGCCAACCTCTCTGAATCACACAGAACCAACCCCATTGCCAAAAAAAAGTGACATATTTAGCCCCATAAGTCTTGTTAAAAAAGAAATAAATAGGATTCCGTAGGGTTTCGCAAACAAACATTTCCAACGGAGATGGTGACATTTGACTAGAGCTGCCACCAGACATTTATGTCTATTTGTTTTCGGCAGCGTGAAGGCTTTGGCGGGCTGTGATTTAATTGCGTCATTGTTCCGTGTTATGGTGTTGCATGCCCTCTGACTTTGCCTGTGTTCCCTGTCACATCACCGGGACAAAGGGACTGTGATTAACTTGAAATGTCATGTCAACCTATCCTGCTCCACGCTGGTTTCCTCTTGTATACCGTTGACAACCAGGGATTAAGTGTTTCCAACAAGAGCCATGACACACGTCTTTGATTTACACACCACTTGTCTTCAGTTCAGGCACGAGATGAGGAGACAAGACTCTTCCTTGAAATGGGGGACAAGTAGGATACACTGTATGTGTTCTGTCTAGGAAAGCATTGCCATTGTGCTTTGTGGTAACAATTGTTGGGATTTACTTTTGGTAGTGTATGGTAGAGTATGGTAGAGTATGGTAGAGTATGGCAGACCATGGTAGAGTATGGTAGTGTATGGTATAGTATGGTAGAATATGGTAGAGTATGGTAGAGTATGGTAGTGTATGGCAGAGTATAGCAGAGTATGTCAGAGTATGGTAGAGTATGGTAGAGTATGGTAGAGTATGGTAGAGTATGATAGATATGGTGTAGTGTGGAAGAGTACGGTAGAGTGTGGTAGATTGTGGTATGGTATGGTAGAGTATGGTAAAGTATGGTAGTGTATGGCAGAGTATGGTAGAGTATGGCAGAGTATGGTAGATATGGTGTAGTGTGGAAGAGTATGGTAGAGTGTGGTAGATTGTGAGATTGTGGTATGGTATGGTAGAGTATTTTTAGAGTATGGTAGTGTATGGCAGAGTATGATAGAGTATGGTATATTATGGTAGAGTATGGTAGAGTATGGTAGAGTATGATAGATATGGTGTGGTGTGGAAGAGTATGGTAGAGTGTGGTAGATTGTGGTATGGTATGGTAGAGTATGGTAGGGTATTGTAGAGTATGGTAGTGTATGGTAGAGTGTGGTAGAGTATTGTAGAGTATGGTAGTGTATGGCATTGTATGGTAGTGTATGGTAGTGTATGGTAGTGTATGGTAGTGTATGGTAGAGTATGGTAGAGTATGGTAGTGTATGGTAGAGTATGGTAGAGTATGGTAGAGTATGGTAGAGTATGGTAGTGTATGGTAGAGTGTGGTAGATTATAGTAGAATGTGGTGGAGTGTGGTAGTGTATGGTAGAGTGTGGTAGATTGTGGTATGGTATGGTAGAGTATTGTAGAGTATGGTAGAGTATTGTAGAGTTTGGTAGTGTATGGTAGTGTACACTACATGACCAAAACATATCATTCCAAAATCATGGGCATTAATATGGAGTTGGTCCCCCCTTTGTTGCTATAACAGCCTCCACTCTTCTGGGAAGGCTTTCCACTAGATGTTGGAGCATGGGTGCGGGGACTTGCTTCCATTCAGCCCCAAGAGCATTAGTGAGGTCGGGCACTGATGTTGGGCGATTAGGCCTGGCTCGCAGTCAGTGTTCCAATTAATCCCAAAGGTGTTCAATGAGGTTGAGGTCAGGGCTCTGTGCAGGCCAAGTTTTTCCACACCGATCTCGACAAACCATTTCTATATGGACCTCGCGTTGTGCATGGGGTCATTGTTATGCTGAAACAGGAAAGGGCCTTCCCCAAACTGTTGCCACAAAGTTGGAAGCACAGAATCGTCTAGAATGAACATTATATGCTGTTGCATTAAGATTTCCCTTCATTAGAATTAAGGGACCTAGCCCTAAACACCCAAAACAGCCCCAAGACCATTATTCCTCCTCCACCAAACTTTACAGTTGGCACTATGCATTGGGGCAGGTAGCGTTCTCCTGGCATTCACCAAACCCAGATTTGTCTGTCGGAATGCCAGATGGCGAAGTGTGAACCATCAATCCAGAGAACGCATTTCCACTGCTCCAGAGTCCAATGGCGGCGAGCTTTACACCACTCCAGCCGACGCTTGGCATTGCGCATGGTGATCTTAGGCTTGTGTGCGGCTGCTCGGCCCATGGAAACCCATTTCATGAAGCTCCCGACAAACAGTTATTGTGCTGACGTTGCATCCAGAGGCAGTTTGGAACTCGAGTGTTGCAACCGAGGACGGATTATTTTTACGTGCTACGCGCTTCAGCACTCGGCGGTGCCGTTCTGTGAGCTTGTGTGTCCTACCAGCTCTGGCAGGGCAGACATTTAACAAACTGACTTGTTCCACGTTGAAAGTCACTGAGCTCTTCAGTAAGGACATTCTACTGCCAATGTTTGTCTATGGAGATTGCATGGCTGCGTGCTCGATGTTATACACCTGTCAGCAGCGGGAATGGCTGAACTGGCCAAATCCACTCATTTGAAGGGGTGTTTAGCTAGACAGCAAGTGTTTCAGTACATTGTGTTTAACTAGACAGCATGTGTTTCAGTCAGTTACAGTACAATGTGTTTAACTAGACATTATGTGTTTCAGTACATTGTGTTTAACTAGACAGCATGTGTTTCAGTACATTGTGTTTAACTAGACAAAATGTGTTTCAGTCAGTTACAGTACATTGTGTTTGGCTAGACAGCATGTGTTTCAGTCAGTTTCAGTACATTTTGTATAACTAGACAGCAAGTGTTTCAGTACATTGTGTTTAACTAGACAGCATGTGTTTCAGTACATTGTGTTTAACTAGACAGCATGTGTGTCAGGTTTAAATATGCTGAAACAAATTTTATATACGCTGAAACAGGTTTTAAATATGCTGAAACAAATTTTAAATATGCTGAAACAAGTTTTAAATATGCTGAAACAAGTTTTAAATATGCTGAAACAAATTTTAAATATGCTGAAACAAGTTTTAAATATGCTGAAACAAGTTTTAAATATGCTGAAACAAGTTTTCAATATACTAATCACTAGGACTGCTATTTGTGTCCTTTCCAAGCTAGGAATGTTGTTATTGGGCAGGCCAAGCAAAGCATGTATCCTCCCTACAGTCTTTCATCATTATTATTCAGGGGTACGGCACTAGAGACAGTCTGATACAGTATATCATTATTATTCAGGGGTACGGCACTAGAGACAGTCTGATACAATATATCATTATTATTCAGGGGTACGGCACTAGAGACAGTCTGATACAGTATATCATTATTATTCAGGGGTACGGCACTAGAGACAGTCTGATACAGTATATCATTATTATTCAGGGGTACGGCACTAGAGACAGTCTGATACAGTATATCATTATTATTCAGGGGTACGGCACTAGAGACAGTCTGATACAGTATATCATTATTATTCAGGGGTACGGCACTAGAGACAGTCTGATACAGTATATCATTATTATTCAGGGGTACGGCACTAGAGACAGTCTGATACAGTATATCATTATTATTCAGGGGTACGGCACTAGAGACAGTCTGATACAGTATATCATTATTATTCAGGGGTACGGCACTAGAGACAGTCTGATACAGTATATCATTATTATTCAGGGGTACGGCACTAGAGACAGTCTGATACAGTATATCATTATTATTCAGGGGTACGGCACTAGAGACAGTCTGATACAGTATATCATTATTATTCAGGGGTACGGCACTAGAGACAGTCTGATACAGTATATCATTATTATTCAGGGGTACGGCCCTAGAGACAGTCTGATACAGTATATCATTATTATTCAGGGGTACGGCACTAGAGACAGTCTGATACAGTATATCATTATTATTCAGGGGTACGGCACTAGAGACAGTCTGATACAGAATATCATTATTATTCAGGGGTACGGCACTAGAGACAGTCTGATACAGTATATCATTATTATTCAGGGGTACGGCACTAGAGACAGTCTGATGCAGCCTAAGTATGGACACTCAGGCTCATTTATTCCTTAGCCGAGAACGTTTCCTGGAACCAGATTATGGTTGGCACATCTTACTACACAATGCGATGCCTACAGAGCCGGTCCTGTCACATTTACCCGAGAGAAGGATGACACACGCATGTTGAAACCGTGTAAAACTGTCCGAACAAGGTATTTTCTGGGATTTAACTGAGCTCTACTTCTTTTATAACAGGATATATCCCCCTTAGAGCGCTTCAGACCTATTTAATACCTTATTATGGGAAAACATAGAGCACATATTGCTTTTAAAATCTGGTGCTTCTTTGTGTTTTTGACAAATTTACCTATTCTCCAATTCTGGCGGTATGTTATGAGCCACTGTTCTCTGTCAATCCTTGTAAGAGACAGCATCCCCCCCCCTACTGCTAACTAAAGCTTTTGATATAGAGCCCGGCCATAAAGCTTTTTAAAGAAATAAATATATTCTGTAGCTACTGACGGCCAGTGAAAAGCCCGGCTGAAAGATGGTGTATTGAATGCCTAATTAACTGGCTGGTGTCCGGTCCTATCAGTTTTTCTAAACCTCAGGCTCACCTCCGCTCATCTGATTCCCTGGGGTTAATTCGACATGCACACATTTTATAGCCCCTCAAGAATGATTTCTGCAGGCTTATGCTGAGGTGGAATTTACCTAACTCCACTGTAAGTCCATGTGTCTTCTTTTATTAGACAATAGAGGGGAAACACAATGACATTTTTATTTATTTGGAATTTGAAGATGGACAGAGTGTCATCCCATGAGAAATATGACACCCTGGTGGTGGGAGAGATTGTGGATTCACTATAAACAGTCAGGGACAAATCAATTCCTGAAATGGCCTTTCCTTCCCCGGGTCCTTATTTTTATTTTCTATGATAGTTGCTGTTTCTGGGTGAACAGTTTGGTCTTTTGTTGAACGTGTTTGATACAGTACAGTGCATTTGGAAAGTATTCAGACCCCTTCACTTTTTCCACATTTTATTACGTTACAGACATATTCTAAAATTGATTAAATCGTTTTTTTTCCTCATCAATCTACACACAATACCCTATAACGACAAAGCAAAAATGGGTTTTAGACATCTTTGCTAATATATATAAAAAAATTAAACTGAAAAATGACATTTACATAAGTATACAGACCCTGCACTCAGTACTTTGTTGAAGCACCTTTGGCAGCGATTACAGCCTTGAGTCTTCTTAGGTATGGCGCTTTAAGCTTGGCACACCTGTACTTAGGGAGTTTCTCCCATTCTTCTCTGCAGATCCTCTCAAGCTCTGTCAGGTTGGATGGGGAGCGTCGCTGCACAGCTATTTTCAGGTCTCTCCAGAGATGTTCGATCGGTTTCAAGTCCGGGCTCTGGCTGGGCCACTCCAGGACATTCAGAGACTTGTCCCGAAGCCACTCCTGCGTTGTCTTGGCTGTGTGCTTAGGGTCATTGTCCTGTTGGAAGGTGAACCTTCGCCCCAGTCTGAGGTCCTGAGCGCTCTGGAGCAGCTTTTCATGAAGTTTCTCTCTGTACTTTGCTCCGTTCATATTTCCCTCGATTCTGATTAGTCTCCCAGTCCCTGCCGCTGAAAAACATCCCCACAGCATGATGCTGCCACCACCATGCTTCACCGTAGGGATGGTGCCAGATTTCCTCCAGACGTGATACTTGGCATTCAGGCCAAAGAGTTCAATCTTGGTTTCATCAGACAAGATAATCTTGTTTCTCATGGTCTTAGAGTCTTTAGGTGACTTTTGGCAAACTCCAAGCGGGCTGTCATGTGCCTTTCTACTGAGGAGTGGCTTCCGTCTGGCCACTACCATAAAGGCCTGATTGGTGGAGTGCTGCAGAGATGGTTGTCCTTCTGGAAGGTTCTCCCATCTCCACAGAGGAACTCTAGAGCTCTGTCAGAGTGACCATCGAGTTCTTGGTCACCTCCCTGAGCATGACCCTTCTCCCCCTATTGCTCAGTTTGGCCGGGCGGCCAGCTCTATGAAGAGTCTTTGTGGTTCCAAACTTCTTCCATTTAAGAATGATGGAGGCCACTGTGTTCTTAGGGAACTTCAGTGCTGCAGAAATGTTTTGGTACCCTTCCACAGATCTGTGCCTTGACACAATCCTGTCTCGGAACTCTACGGACAATTCCTTCGACCTCATGGCTTGGATTTTGCTCTGAGATGCACTGTCAACTGTGGGACCTTATATGTACAGGTGTGTGCCTTTCCAAATCATGTCCAATCAATTGAATTTACCACAGGTGGACTCCAATCAAGTTGTAGAAACATCTTAAGGATGATCAATGGAAACAGGATGCACCTGAGCTCAATTTCAAGTAAAGGGTCTGAATACTTATGTAAATAAGGTATTTCTGTTTTCAATTTGTAATACATTTGCAAACATTTCTAAAAACCTGTTTTCGCTTTGTCATAATGGGGTATTGTGTGTAGATTGATGAGGGGAAAAAAGTATTCAATCGATTTTAGAATAAGGCTGTAACGTAACAAAATGTGGTTAAAAGGGAAGGGGTCTGAATACTTTCTGAATGCACTGTATATTTATTAAGTGTTCAAAGTAAAGCAACAGAACAATATTTTTGAATTTCAAATCATGTTCAAAATGTTGAGACATTTACCATACCTAATTTATAACCACTTGTAAAAAAAAAAAAAAAAATACCTCACCTCTTAATTTACTCAATGTATGCTGTCGAGCAGAGTTTGATTTCAATTTCTGATGAAACTTCCCCCCTATATTATTAACCCTAATGGTCACATTTGCATGGATCATGTATCGTATTAACCTTCTGTTCAAGGTGCTGTTTTGTTTCATATTACTTTCATCTTAAGTATAGCCACACCTAATGGCTCGCACCGGCCCCAGTGATTACATATCTAATGAAAACTATCTCAGTTGAATTTCCAAAGTAAATGCCAATTTAAATATCTATTTATCTGTCTTTGAGCGTGCCTTGTGGCTATTAGTGCATGTGAACAAGTCTGGCCTGGTAATTTTCTTTCTCTCCTTGACTTCAGACAGGAGCGCGGGACCCCCTCATTCCCTCTGTCTCTTCTATAACTCAGAGCGGAGGAGGAGATGAATAACATAGTAACAGCCACTCCTGCTTCCTGCTTCCTGGTTCCTGGTTCCTGGTTCCTGGTTCCTGGTTCCTGGTTCCTGCTTCCTGGTTCCTGCTTCCTGGTTCCTGCTTCCTGGTTCCTGCTTCCTGGTTCCTGGTTCCTGGTTCCTGGTTCCTGATTCCTGGTTCCTGGTTCCTGGCTGCGGCTCCCCCTTGGGCCCGGAGCTCCTGGTTCGAGTGTACACACTCCAGGGGGCCACTGCCAGTATCAGCTAACAATTATCTGGTGAGTTTGTACACTTTATTAATACATGTCCACTGGGCAAACAGTGTCATGACAGGGAAGGTCCCCCCTCCCTCCCTCTTCCACTGGGCAAACAGTGTCAGGACAGGGAAGGTCCCCCCTCCCTACCTCCCTCTTCCACTGGGCAAACAGTGTCATGACAGGGAAGGTCCCCCCTCCCTCCCTCTTCCACTGGGCAAACAGTGTCATGACAGGGAAGGTCCCCCCTCCCTCCCTCTTCCACTGGGCAAACAGTGTCAGGACAGGAAAAGGTCCCCCCTCCCTCCCTCTTCCACTGGGCAAACAGTGTCATGACAGGGAAGGTCCCCCCTCCCTCCCTCTTCCACTGGGCAAACAGTGTCATGACAGGAAGGTCCCCCTCCCTCCCTCTTCCACTGGGCAAACAGTGTCATGACAGGGAAGGTCCCCCCTCCCTCCCTCTTCCACTGGGCAAACAGTGTCATGACAGGGAAGGTCCCCCCTCCCTCCCTCTTCCACTGGGCAAACAGTGTCATGACAGGGAAGGTCCCCCCTCCCTCCCTCTTCCACTGGGCAAACAGTGTCATGACAGGGAAGGTCCCCCCTCCCTCCCTCCCTCTTCCACTTATTTATCTAATAAGACCAAATTAATTAGACCGGAATTAGCTTTGGAAATTAACTGCCCAAGAGCCAAGTAGACTGTGTTCTGTTATGATCGGTCTCCAATTATAGTCTATGTCTATACTGGAAGCTAAAGCTTGGATTCTTTACCCAACTAACCAATGTGGAAAATATTTGCAAGTAGTCCGGATTGAACAAAATATTCCTTTAATCTTTTTTTTTTTTTTTTTTTACTTACAGTATGTTCAGTAATTCTATGATATCTAGCTGTATCATGTTATGAAGGGTGTGACATGGTCTGATATCTAACTGTATCATGGGGCGGCAGGTAGCTTAGTGGTTAAGAGCGGGTTCTAATCCCCGAGCCGACTAGGTGAAAAATCTGTCAATGTACCCTTGAGCAAGGCACTTAACCCAAATTGCTCATGTAAGTCGCTCTGGATAAGAGTGTCTGCTAAATGCTCAAATGTAAAATGTAATGAAGGGTGTGACATGGTCTGATATCTAACTGCATCATGTTATGAAGGGTGTAACACATGGCTAAGCCATTGTCAGGTTGTGTGTCAGTCCTATTAGTGATGTAGCTCTGTGTAATTCCTGTTCCCACAAGGCCCACTCTATTTTACTTCCCACTCCCCCCCAGGTCAAGATGTTAACTAGTGACAAGACCTTTACACACAGGATGATACAAGTCTTGTTTGACAAGCTGGAGGTTCTCCTGTACTGACCACCTTTTACGATATGAGCAAAGTCTGCTAACCTCATTACAATGCCGGCCATCTCCCTCCCTCCCTCCCTCCCTCCCTCCCTGCCTTCCTCCCTCCCAGCTAAAGTATTAAATCAAAGACCCAGGCGTCAGGCTGATGTGTATTTAACATCCCTGAGCACTTGTCAGCGATGAGCAGGGCCAGTCAGCCCCGGTGTCCTTGCCTCTATTCCCTGACGTGCAATCACTTCCTTATCTGTCCACAGGGCACGGCCCCCTTCCATAGCCAACCACAAATGCATACCTAATGAAGCGTTCCTCATGAGGCGAATCCCTCTCACAGCTCTCCTTGTTTGTGTTATTGCTGTTGTGTTGGAAGAGTGGAGCGAAGGTCACACTAATGATCTGTGGCAGTGGTAAGGGCCCGGCTTCACAATAGGGCCTGACTTCAAGGGGTCGTTTCTGGAAGTTTCTGTTGACTTGGTTAGTGGTAGCAGGAAAACATAAAAACGACTTGTCAACACTTCAAGGCCTCCAAGCCACTTGCCCAACACCAGCATCTGAGCAGTACAGAACGTCATCCTTTAGGGACAATGTGGACATAGTCAGGATCAAAATAATACAGAAAAGTTAATGGCTACCTACCTATCAAATATCGATACAGTATATTCATATTAACATCCTCTGTTGAGATATTACAGTAGTGTCTGTCTTGCCTGTCACTAAATAATTAACCCATACTCTAACATGCATTCTGTTTTCTTTTCTACTGTGGAAACTCAAAAAGTGTTTTTTTCATTTGTCTTCGCACACCACATCCAGGGCGAACTAACGCTGAGACATTGAATTAATTATGAAAACTAAAATATAGTTTTGTTCTCTTCCTGAAAGCATCTTTGTATCCTGTAACAACGTCCTTAGTGTGCCACCCTGTCACTGGATCAAAAAATGAAAAAGTGAAATACACATTTAAAATGTGATAAAAGAATGAGCTGTCCTCTGGAAGTCTGAGGCTAACCTTTCATTGTGACTAGTATCACAGAGAACAAAGGTTAGACATAGAACAACGCCTGTGGAGGGACGTTTTCCTGATGTATTTTTCCACTTGATGAGACCATAAGAAAAGACCTCTCTCTGTCACATGCGTCTGTCTCTGTCTAATCTTATCTTTGGGCTAGACATCAGAGTTATGAGGCACTAGTTTCTTGTCAAGGAGGGGGTGCATTATATACAGATTTTATATAAGCAGTTGAGGACACGGCGATGCTATGTTTGTAGTGAGTCTCCATAATCCCAAGTTATTTCACAAAAAAAACAGTCAAAGTGATGAATATGAATATGTAAGGATTGAATATAGTATTGTGGTAAAAAAAAAGGAACCATTTGGTGGAAAGCCATGACAGATATTCCCTAACCAACTAGTGTTAGTTGTACAGCATGAGAATACCTGCAGACGGGTTACAATACAACTGACAGAAAAAGATACACGTCTTCCTCAACCAGTCAAAAGACACAAGGGCATTGCAAACTTCTCCGAAAAAGAAACATGCAAACCCAAAATATTCTAGTCCCAACCCCCCCCCCCACCATAAAGTTGAGTCAAACAGAAAACACGATTGTCCTGTTCTAACCGAAGCTGTGAAAACAGAGAATTAGGAGGTGGTCTTTGTCAAGTCGCTGAGCTACACTATTACATGTGAAATATCAACATATAACTTTGAGGACGATTATTTTATTTACAGTATTGAAAACCAACTGACAATGTACTTCTAAGGCAGTACCAGTGGTGTTGTGGAGGGTAATACCAGGTATACACCGTATAACCCACTTATTTTTCAGTGGGCATCGTCTATACTCAATTCTTAATCCCCCATTGATGCTGTATCACAGCAGTATAGTGGAGGTAGACAACGTATCAATTAAATAAGGCTGATGGAACAGATCGGAACGTTTAGCTTTAAAATGTTGATAAACTATTATTTCTTCACGTTTTAGAAATGTTGCACGTGGGTGGTAGGCATACGCGCAAAATGTTCCCAAAAAAAAAGCAATTAGGGGAAAACACCATTCTAAAACGCGCACCGCGTATATGAGCGGTTTCATTGGACAGAGATGGAAATACACATTCAAAATCTAGCCTCAGACTTCCGGAGGAGATCGCTCATTCTTTTATGACGTTTCAATTGTATTTTAATTATTTTTGATCCCACCGACAGGGTGGCAGACTGAGGACGTTGTTACAGGATACAGGAGGAGCTAAAGACAACAACAACTATCATGGTTGGCTGATATGTCTAGGATAATGCCTTTGGCTGCTACACAATGAAAGCCGATAGGACAGGAGAACACATATGAGGAAGTCTTTTTAAAATAATTGCAATTTCTTTGGTGGGATTTCGGCTACAGGCTACTTTGAAGCGAGGTAAGACACACCTCATCAAATGAAGTAAAACGTCCAGGTTTCAAACAATTAAGGAACAATATAGGGATGCTAATGATAGACCTAACTGTCTTTTTGTATTTATTTTGATTTAACTGGGCAAGTCAGTTAAGAACAAATTCTTATTTACAATGACGGCCTACACCGGCCAAACCCGGACGACGCTGGGCCAATTGTGCGCCGCCCTATGGGACTCCCAATCACGGCCGGTTGTGATACAGCCTGGAATCAAACCAGGGGGTCTGTAGTGACGCCTCAAGCACTGAGATGCAGTGTGCCACTCGGGAGCCCACATTTTTGTCTTCTGGTAGATTGAAAGGCTTTCTCTAAAACCTTCTCAATTAAATGTTAACTAGCTACAAAGTAGCCTATGCCTACCTGGCAGAATGATATCATGATTATTTGCATCAATCCAGTGGCCATTTATTTCGCAAACTCCATCTCATGTGCTACAGAAACACCGCTAACCAAACAACAGTGCTAGGTGCCTGAACACTTGAATTAAAGGGTAACTACACTCAAAATATTTAATTTCTTAGATTTTTCCCAGACCTCAAAAGTGGTCTCCTGATGTGGTTCAAGCATTGTTATGGACTTAGAACATCCAATAGTTTTTCTATTGACAAAGTGTGACTTTGAGAGTGAAGACCCGATAACAAATAAATACATCAGAAACCTGTGAATGTCTGACTCAGTTGACAAGAAACCTGTGAATGACTGCCTCAGTTGACAGCCTAATGTATCAATCAATCAATCAATCAATTTTATTTTATATAGCCCTTCTTACATCAGCTAATATCTCGAAGTGCTGTACAGAAACCCAGCCTAAAACCCCAAACAGCTAGTAATGCAGGTGTAGAAGCACCTGTAAAAGCACCTGTTTCAATAGTAGTCCTACTATTAGCCTACTGAACAGTATAGCTTGGGTTGGCCTGACTGTGAAAGACCATTCATCATTTGAAGTTGTTTAAAGTGTATGCCACTGTTTCTCATAGAATGTTTCACACAGGGCACCTTTCCTACGCCGGATGGGCTGTTTGGGACAATTACCCATTTCTCCGGTCACCACTGCACTAGTGCCATCCTACAGTATATTGACTTTGTTGGGACTATTCAATGATAGATCCATGTGTTGCATGACTGCCACATCTACTGCACCTGTCTCTTCCTGTCCAGACTTTCCACCAGAACGCCGCGACAGCTTCAAATGATTAGCCTACAGTGATGCTGTCCTGCACATCAACCAAGGAACTTGAAAGTAGCTGCATGAATCATGTATAGGTTCAATTAAAAGTGCTTTGTAGACAAATACACTTGCAAAGTCAGCTTTGCGCGGTGTTGCAAGAATATTTATTCTGCCTTAAGCTCAGTTAAAATGTGTTTCAGTAAGTTGGGACATCCCTTCCTATTTATATGATCTTCCTATTCAGAGTATAGCTAGGGAAAGATTATACTGTTCCTATTCAGAGTATAGCTAGGGAAACATCATACTGTTGCTATTCAGAGTATAGCTAGGGAAACATCATACTGTTCCTATTCAGAGTATAGCTAAGGAAACATCATACTGTTGCTATTCAGAGTATAGCTAGGGAAACATCATACTGTTCCTATTCAGAGTATAGCTAAGGAAACATCATACTGTTGCTATTCAGAGTATAGCTAGGGAAACATCATACTGTTGCTATTCAGAGTGTAGCTAAGGAAACATCATACTGTTACTATTCAGAGTATAGCTAAGGAAACATCATACTGTTACTATTCAGAGTATAGCTAAGGAAACATCATACTGTTGCTATTCAGAGTATAGCTAGGGAAACATCATACTGTTGCTATTCAGAGTATAGCTAAGGAAACATCATACTGTTACTATTCAGAGTATAGCTAAGGAAACATCATACTGTTACTATTCAGAGTATAGCTAGGGAAATATCATACTGTTACTATTCAGAGTATAGCTAAGGAAACATCATACTGTTACTATTCAGAGTATAGCTAAGGAAACATCATACTGTTACTATTCAGAGTATAGCTAGGGAAACATCATACTGTTGCTATTCAGAGTATAGCTAAGGAAACATCATACTGTTACTATTCAGAGTATAGCTAAGGAAACATCATACTGTTACTATTCAGAGTATAACTAGGGAAACATCATACTGTTGCTATTCAGAGTATAACTAAGGAAACATCATACTGTTACTATTCAGAGTATAGCTAAGGAAACATCATACTGTTACTATTCAGAGTATAGCTAGGGAAACATCATACTGTTACTATTCAGAGTATAGCTGGGGAAACATCATACTGTTGCTATTCAGAGTATAGCTAAGGAAACATCATACTGTTACTATTCAGAGTATAGCTAAGGAAACATCATACTGTTACTATTCAGAGTATAGCTAGGGAAACATCATACTGTTACTATTCAGAGTATAGCTAAGGAAACATCATACTGTTACTATTCAGAGTATAGCTAAGGAAACATCATACTGTTACTATTCAGAGTATAGCTAAGGAAACATCATACTGTTACTATTCAGAGTATAACTAAGGAAACATCATACTGTTGCTATTCAGAGTATAGCTAAGGAAACATCATACTGTTGCTATTCAGATTATAGCTAAGGAAACATCATACTGTTGCTATTCAGAGTATAGCTAAGGAAACATCATACTGTTGCTATTCAGAGTATAGCTAAGGAAACATCATACTGTTACTATTCAGAGTATAGCTAAGGAAACATCATACTGTTGCTATTCAGAGTATAGCTAAGGAAACATCATACTGTTACTATTCAGAGTATAACTAAGGAAACATCATACTGTTACTATTCAGAGTATAGCTAGGGAAACATCATACTGTTACTATTCAGAGTATAACTAAGGAAGCATCATACTGTTGCTATTCAGAGTATAGCTAAGGAAACATCATACTGTTACTATTCAGAGTATAACTAAGGAAACATCATACTGTTCCTATTCAGAGTATAGCTAAGGAAACATCATACTGTTGCTATTCAGAGTATAGCTAAGGAAACAAAATGCAATGAGGATATCATTCGTTGGGTTCTTTTGTCAATCTGAGTCAGAAAAAAAAACAATGTATGTTAAATGCTTAAAGATGTTTAGAGATTGAGGTCAGTGGAGCAGCGATTAAAGGTGGCTCTTGGGGACATTATCCTTTAAAATGGGACAGAACCATGATGGGTGGTCAAATGGCTTTTCCTTGTTCTCCACTTGTGGACTTTCACTTCAAAACACAAACACTCTATTCTTTCAAAAGCATCCCCAGGCCCTCGCTCACTTCCCTGCAGCTCTCACACCGCACGAGACCCACCTGCTCCAAGACACAGATGTAGTGATCTGAGATTAATATCATCGATAAATGATGGATGGAGAGTTGGATGCATGTTTTGTTGAGATGCACAGTTGGAAGATGGTTGTCTAGGGAATCAGGGGGAACGAGATGGTGGGAGAACACAAGAAAGGAGAAAATCCTTTGTACAGAAGAACAATGTCAGTAAATATAATTGAGACTGGTAAACCCACTGTACAGATGAATATCACTGAGGGCAAATGTGGACCCGCTACTGACTTGTATTAATACAATATTAAACAACAGATATTTCTGATTTGTGTTTTTATTATTGTGGGCAAAAAAAAAAAAGTAATGAAATGTGTCCTACGTATCTAGAATTTTAAATGCGTATCATTCTGAAGGCACAATACATCTAAATAAGTGACCACAGGAACAGGAAGTGATTGCAAATCAGTCCAATTAGTGTGTACAGAGGCATCTCAGTGTGTGGACCCATTCCCAGGCCTGCTGATTGGCTGTTGAGACTTCGGTAAGTCTAGGCAAATTAAAAAAAAACACTACTTCAATGAATACAATTATAATACTACTGTTCACGCCTAGCACAGCTACTACTGATACATCATCATAATAATAACAATAATAATAATAATATTATTAATAATAATAAACCTTCTTCATTCCATGTGGTTGTGTTTGCAGATGAGGAGGGTTAGATAGGTAAATGAAGTCCTCCCAGCAATATCAATAACACAGCCTCCTGGTGGTGTTGAGGGGGGGCCGATGAAGGAGATGAGCTGTTTGTTATAATTGCTTTTTTTCCCTCCGGCGGCCGCAGATGCCCTGAGGGTCTGGGTCTGGAGTGGCGAGGCTGCCGAGGCCCTGTTCCCAAGGCCCTGCGTAGCGCTGCGCCGGGCGGCGGCCGTGCAGAGACCAGGAGACACAGATTAATTGTCTTAAGGTTCTGGGGCTTTTAATTTCGCAGGGAAGGAAATCACTGCATAACCTAATTAAACACTGACTTGTTTCAAATATCTGTCCAGCTGCAACCCCCAAACGCAGCATTGCACTTTGTCGCCGTGGCGTAATTGCCTCATATGCAGTCGTGGCAGGGAGAGGCTGGTGGAATCTTAGGAGGGTGGAGGTTGGTTGGTTGGTTGGTTGGTTGGATACAGGGTGGCTGACCCATATTTCATCCAGTGATCCAGCAAGGACCACATCTCTCTTGACTCCCTAACCCCGTCACCAAAGTAAAGTACCACCACTACAATACTCCAATTAAATATTAGAGTCAAGCTGTAAACCGTTGTGATGCCCAGTTTGGAACATGATACATACTAAATAGCAGATAACAGGGAGAGCTTTGGTGGGGTGTGTGATCACACTGAACACTGGGGTGTCATTGTCTCTGGTTAATGAGGATGGTTAGTTGGGGAATGGTCTTCATGGGTTTCTAATCACACACACTACATCTTATTATGAACATGTCTGTCTCCTCCTGAGCAGTTAGAACATTACAGAACACAAAGAGAGGTTGATTTAAAAACGTATACATCTTTATTAAGAACAAACAGTATCTCTCCTAGTCAGAACATTAGAGAACACAGAGAGGATGATTTAAAAACGTCTACATCTTATTAAGAACAAACAGTATCTCTCCTAGTCAGAACATTACAGAATACAGAGAGGATGATTTAAAAACGTCTACATCTTATTAAGAACAAACAGTATCTCTCCTAGTCAGTACATTACAGAATACAGAGGGACTGGATTGTAAAGATGCATGATGAAACGCTTACTGAAAGCATCATTCAAACTCTAAATCCACATATCTCAGTCTAACATGTATCAACATTGTTACATAATATAAGACATTTTGACAACATCATCTCCCATGTAAAGGATATCCTCTGTATACCATCCCCTTCACATTATCCTGTCCATTATTCTCAGGGAGAATTCTCCAGTCTAAGCCCCTCTCAGCCTCGGCAGCGTGCGTCTACAGGCCTGGCCCCCAGCTGGTCTCTGCAGAAGGTCCCCAGGGGCCTTCACGGTCTCTGTACCACATTGTATTGATCCGTGAAACTGATGAAAGAGGGAGAGCCATGGTCACCTTGAGGGGCGTGTCCGGCAGCAAGGCAAGCCACCACTGTGGGACACGCCCCTTTGATGAAATGAACTTGACTTATTCCTTTGTAGCTCTTAGTGCAGCAGAGGGCCTCAACAGTGTCTCTGGGTAGCTCTTAGTGCAGCAGAGGGCCTCAACAGTGTCTCTGGGTAGCTCTTAGTGCAGCAGAGGGCCTCAACAGTGTCTCTGGGTAGCTCTTAGTGCAGCAGAGGGCCTCAACAGTGTCTCTGGGTAGCTCTTAGTGCAGCAGAGGGCATCAACAGTGTCTCTGGGTAGCTCTTAGTGCAGCAGAGGGCCTCAACAGTGTCTCTGGGTAGCTGTTAGTGCAGCAGAGGGCCTCAACAGTGTCTCTGGGTAGCTCTTAGTGCAACAGAGGGCCTCAACAGGGTCTCTGGGTAGCTCTTAGTGCAGCAGAGGGCCTCAACAGTGTCTCTTGGTAGCTGTTAGTGCAGCAGAGGGCCCAACAGTGTCTCTGGGTAGCTCTTAGTGGAGCAGAGGGCCTCAACAGTGTCTCTGTGTAGCTCTTAGTGCAGCAGAGGGCCTCAACAGTGTCTCTGGGTAGCTCTTAGTGCAGCAGAGGGCTAAACAGTGTCTCTGGGTAGACATTAGTGGAGCAGAGGGCCTCAACAGTGTCTCTGGGTAGCTCTTAGTGCAGTGTCTCTGGGTAGCTCTTAGTGGAGCAGAGGGCCTCAACAGTGTAACTGGCAAGACCAAGTGCAAACCTTCGCTTTAATGAAATGGAACCAGAAAATGAACTATTTATTTCCATGGTCAAACAGCATGTTCTCTAAGGGAAACTTGCAGGAAATAAGCATATATCTTATGTTCTGTATGTGTGTCACCTGTAATGATGGAAAGAAGAGGCCTTGGAAGAAACTTGAAAAGAAAAAAAAAGAAAGTACAAGCCCAGTGGTCCCATTGGTCCCATTACGTTCTCCACCTTCAGTTGGTAGCTAGGCTACCTCACATCCTCCTGAAGAAGCTAGCTAGCTAGCCCCTCTCTCTCTCTCTCTAATCAAGTCTTTGGGGAGTTTAATTACTTTAATTCAGTCTGTGACAAGTGATTTCCTGGGTTTAAACAGAGGTGTTCCCAGAGATGGGATGCGATTGATCAGCAATGACGCGCTACATCTGAAGATCACAAGGAAGAAAACGGAAAGCTGAGTAGGACACCATTGGACGTTCCCAAAACACCAGCCAGTTGACAAGGGGGAAGACATAAATGGTAAGAACAAAAAGAAGAATAGACAGGAAAGTAAAATATCATTAATTAGTGAAATCTGTAACTTAACTGCAGAAGTGTGTTTTAATAGCGCCACTGGAGTAGATTCAGTGGTAGGTACAGTACATTTTTAGCAGAAGCTCTTATCCAGAGTGACTTACAGGAGCAAGTAGGGTTAAGTGCCTTGCTCAAGGGCACATCGGCAGATTTTTCACCTAGTCGGCTCGGGGATTAGAACCAGCGACCTTTCGGTTACTGGCACAACGCTCTTAACCACTAAGCCACCTGCCGCCCCTGCAGTACATGGGGTAATCAGCTAGCACAGTATTATCTACCGCTAGGACGCTATTTCATTTTCATCCTCTCCTCTCTGGCTTTCCATGTGACTGTGGGAGTCGCCTTGTTTGTTTCCGTTCCTGTCGGGGCCACAGGAGAGGGAACAGGCTTTAATGTGCCTCAGACTCTTGGCTGTAGCCGGGGTTTAAAAAGAGAGAGAGAGATTCAGCGTGTGATCTGAGGAACACAGCCTGGGATCCAGGTAACAGAAGGTGTGTCCCAAATGGCAGCCTATTCGCATGATGCGCCATTGGCCATATTGGCCCCGGTCAAAAGTAGTGCACTATAATAGGAAAAGGGTGCCATTTGAGACGTAGCCAGAGTCAGTGCTAGGCTATTGGACAGCTGGGTGTGCTCCATAAAGATCCCAGACCATACTGAGGAGGAATACATCCCCTTTACGGTACTTTATCACTTTCAGGACCTTGTCCCACAACCTTCAACACATATTCCCTCAGCTGAATTCAGTGGAAGAAAATTAGAGAGAAAAAAGGTTTACTTTCTTCCTCCTCCTCCTCCTCCTCCTCCTCCTCCTCCTCCTCCTCCTCCTCCTCCTCCTTCTTCTTCTTCTTCTTCTTCTTCTTCTTCTTCTTCTTCTTCTTCTTCTTCTTCTTCTTCTTCTTCTTCTTCTTCTTCTTCTTCTTCTTCTTCTTCTTCTTCTTCTTCTTCTTCTTCTTCTTCTTCTTCTTCTTCTTCTTCTTCTTCTTCTTCTTCTTCTTCTTCTTCTTCTTCTTCTTCTTCTTCTTCTTCTTCTTCTTCTTGTATTGCAGTTTTGAATCTACTGTCCGGAGTGATCTCATGTCTTGTGCTTGAATGTTTCCCCAGAGTACTACAGGCATACAATACTTATGGAATACAGATCTTGTCCTCATTATTGAGAGGTGAAATAGTCAAATGACAATGTTTAAGCTTTTTGGGCAGGTTGTTAAATAGATGTTTTATCTCAATGAGACTAGCCTGGTCAAATACATACGTTAAGAAAATGTAGCTATCGTACGCATATTAACCTCTGTTAATCATATCACATTCAAAAAAATCACTCTCCTCACGGTCTTGTACACTATAGTTTGGGTAAAAATGCCATCATTATTTGTAGAAGAGCACCAGCATTCCAACACTTTTAAACACATACCGTAAATAATGTAGAGGAAATATATTTGACTGGCAGTGCCACAGCTAGTTATTTCCCACTGGCATTTCACCCTGTGCTGCTGCTATTGTTGTACCCACATTACAACTGCCAACGCCTGTGGCTCTGTGGCCTTGTGGTCCAGCGCTCTCAGTGAGGCCTATAGCCCCCTCCCTGGGTAAGGCATAGCCCCCTCCCTGGGTAAGCCATAGCCCCCTCCCTGGGTAAGCCATAGCCCCCTCCCTGGGTAAGCCATAGCCCCCTCCCTGGGTAAGCCATAGCCCCTCCCTGGGTAAGCCATAGCCCCCTCCCTGGGTAAGCCATAGCCCCCTCCCTGGGTAAGCCATAGCCCCCTCCCTGGGTAAGGCACAGCCCCCTCCCTGGGTAAGGCATAGCCCCCCTCCCTGGGTAAGGCATAGCCCCCCTCCCTGGGTAAGCCATAGCCCCCTCCCTGGGTAAGGCATAGCCCCCTCCCTGGGTAAGCCATAGCCCCCTCCCTGGGTAAGGCATAGCCCCCTCCCTGGGTAAGCCATAGCCCCCTCCCTGGGTAAGGCATAGCCCCCTCCCTGGGTAAGCCATAGCCCCCTCCCTGGGTAAGGCATAGCCCCCTCCCTGGGTAAGGCATAGCCCCCCTCCCTGGGTAAGCCATAGCCCCCTCCCTGGGTAAGGCATAGCCCTCTCCCTGGGTAAGCCATAGCCCCCTCCCTGGGTAAGGCATAGCCCCCTCCCTGGGTAAGCCATAGCCCCTCCCTGGGTAAGGCATAGCCCCCTCCCTGGGTAAGGCATAGCCCCCTCCCTGGGTAAGCCATAGCCCCCTCCCTGGGTAAGGCATAGCCCCCTCCCTGGGTAAGGCATAGCCCCCTCCCTGGGTAAGCCATAGCCCCCTCCCTGGGTAAGGCATAGCCCCCTCCCTGGGTAAGGCACAGCCCCCTCCCTGGGTAAGGCATAGCCCCCTCCCTGGGTAAGGCATAGCCCCCTCCCTGTGCTCACAGATAGGTCTGAGAGGAATCACTGGACATTTCTGGGGTAAGATATATTTTTTTAGGAAACACTGGACTGGACATCCCCCATGTCCTTTTCACGTCAGTAGTAATAGAAAGGGTTGAAACCAGCCTGCACGATGACCAGTGGCCAGCTATAACTGCTATAGTCACAGTGATGCGCTTCAGATGGGTTTCAGAGGGAAGCAATCAGTAACCCACAGTGTCCTGGATGTGGGAACCACAGTGTCCTGGATGTGGGAACCACAGTGTCCTGGATGTGGAAACCACAGTGTCCTGGATGTGGGAACCACAGTGTCCTGGATGTGGAAACCACCGTGAGAGTTCTACAGTGGAAGAGTAGTGGTGTTGTTTTTATATGGACACTTCTTTTATTTACGGTCACATATTTTATTATGACACATCTTTATTATGGACACATCTTTATTATGACACATCTTTATTATGGACACGTCTTTTTTATGACACATATTTATTATGGACACATCTTTATTATGGACAAATGAAACGGACACAGTGATTGAACTCTAACCTCCGTTTGTCCTCTTGTCCAAGCCTAGCCAGCAGTCCAGAAACCTGCTCTGTCTGTCATCGGAGTGTTGTCCTCTTGTCCAAGCCTAGCCAGCAGTCCAGAAACCTGCTCTGTCTGTCATCGGAGTGTTGTCCTCTTGTCCAAGCCTAGCCAGCAGTCCAGAAACCTGCTCTGTCTGTCATCTGAGTGTGGACATTGATGGATAACAATCATGACAAACGCTTTTAGTGAATACTTTTAATTATCTAATCATTATATCATTATTTTATTTTATGCCTAGTATTTTATATCCAGTTTGTGTTATTTATTTTGGATCCAGCGACGCGGCTAGCCACGGTGCTGGGACCGCTAGATTTGTCCCTGGATCCTTTTAGTAGCCTATTGGCTAGCAAGCAAAATGGCTGAATTGAGGAAAGGGTGTGAAAACTCCTTCGACTCTATCGCCGTTTCATTTTGATGTGTTGTTGTCTCTGGGTCAGTTTAGGAGAAAGGCTAGGGATTTTTATATTGATAAATGTGTTTGTTTTGTTTGATTGTTTGTGTATATAATATATATATATATATATATATTTTAATTGTGTATAATTGTATTTTCTGTATTGTTCCCAGGGCACATTTGCAAATGAGACCTATGTCTCAGTGTGTTTTTCCCTGGTTAAATAAAAGTTAATAATAAAAGGGTCTTTGTTAGAGTGAATGAGACATGGTAATGGTCTTTAGAGGTGTGATAACGAGGGTCTACACTGAACAAAAATATAAACGCAACATTCAACAATTTCAAAGATTTTACAGTTCATATAAGGAAATCAGGTAATTTAAATAAATTCATTATGCCCTAATCTATGGATGTCACATGACTGGGAATACAGATATGCATCTGTTGGTCACAGATACCATATAAAATGGTAGGGGCGTGGATCAGAAAACCAGTCAGTATCTGGTGTGACCATCATTTGCCCCATGCAGCGTGACACATCTCCTTCGCATAGAGTTGATCATGGCTGTTGATTGTGGCCTGTGGAATGTTGTCCCAATCCTCTTGAATGGCTGTGCGAAGTTGCTTGATTTTGGTGAGAACGGGAACATGCTGTCTTACACGTCAATCCAGAGCATCCCAAACATGCTCAACGGGTGACATGTCTGGTGAGTATGCAGGCCACGGAGGAACTGGGACATTTTCAACTTCCAGGAATTGTGTCCAGATCCTTGTGACATGGGGCCGTGCATTATCATGCTGAAACATGAGGGGATGGTGGTGGATGAATGTTATGACAATGGGCCTCAGAATCTCGTCACGGTATCTCCATGCTTTCACATTGCCATCGATAAAATGCAATTCTGTTCAAAGTCCGTAGCTTATGCCTGCCCATACCATAACCCCACCGCCACCATGGGGCACTCTGTTCACAACGTTGACATCAGCAAAACCGCTCACCCACACGTCTGCCATCTGTCCGGTACAGTTGAAACCGGGATTCATCCGTGAAGAGAACACTTCTCCAGCATGCCAGTGTCCATCGAAGGTGAGCATTTGCCGAACTGCAGTCAGGTCAAGACCCCTGGTGAGGACGACGAGCATGCAGATGAGCTTCCCTGAGACGATTTATGACAGTTTGTGCAGAGATTCTTCAGTTGTGCAAAACCAACGGTTTCATCAGCTGTCCGGGTGGCTGGACCCAGGCGGTGAAGAAGCCGGATGTGGAGGTCCTGGACTGGCGTGGTTACACGTGGTCTGTGGTTGTGAGGCCGGTTGGACGTACTGCCAAATTCTCTCTAAAACGATGTTGGAGGTGGCTTATTGTAGAGAAATGAACAGAAACGGCTCTGGTGGACATTCCTGCAGTCAGCAAGCAAATTGCATGCTCAAAACTTGAGACATCTGTGGCATTGTTTTGTGTGACAAAACTGCACATTTGAGAGGTTCCTTTCGTTGTCCCCAGCACAAGGTGCACCTGTGTAATGATCATGCTGTTTAATCAGATTCTTGATATGCCACACCTGTCAGTTGGTTGGATTATCTTGGCAAAGAAGGAATGCTCACTAACAGGGATGTAAAAAAATTGGTGGAGAAAATTTGAGAGAAATAAGCTTTTTGTGCATTTAAAACATTTCTGGGATCATTTATTTCGGCTCATGAAACATGACTTTTCATGTTCAGTGTATATTATTTTTGTTCAGGGGGTTTCTGGGATATGAGGTAGTGAAAAGAAGGCATTATGTAGTGGAGGAGTGCTCTGCTCCCTCTCACCGTAGACATAGACCTGCTTGGCACTCTGCAATGGAGCTCAGCTGGGACTCTCCCCAGGATCCTGTCTCTTTCATGGGCAAACATTACTTTACCTGCCCCCTCCCCCAGCCTGGGCCCCAGCCTCCAGCCCCGGCCTCTTCAAATCCCTGCTGCAACCCTCCCCTCCCTCCCTCCCCTCCCTCCCTCCCCCTCCCTCCCCTCTTCTCCCTCCCTCCCTCCCTCCCCTCCTCCCTCCCCCTCCCTCCCCTCTTCTCCCCTCTCCTCCCTCCCCAGCAGCCCTCCCAGCTGAGCTATGTTAATCATGGTGGGGATGGAAGATAAGGCTTAGTTAATTCGGCCAATTAGGCCCGAGCATTGTTTGTGGCCAGTAACATTTTGTATTCCTGTGCAAAATGTGCCCTCCAGCAATAAAATGCCAGCAGTGATGCAACGGGCCGCGCGTCAACTGAACATGCACACTGACTGGCTGATGGCTGATCCTCTCTCCTCCGTCCGTGTGCATATGTTTGTGTCCCACACACGTGTCTCTCTCTGTCTATGAGGTGTGTGTTGTACGCTCTCTCTCAGACACACACACACACTCTCTCAGACACACACACTCTCTCAGACACACACTCTCTCAGACACACACGCTCTCTCTCAGACATACACACACTCTCTCTCTCTCTCTCTCTCTCTCTCTCTCTCTCTCTCTCTCTCTCTCTCTCTCTCTCTCTCTCTCTCTCTCTCTCTCTCTCTCTCTCTCTCTGCAGGCCTATTGTACCGGAGAGTCAGAAGCCATGGGTTTTGGTGGCAGATGGGCGAGAGTAGCTGGGATTGGCTAATCCCAAATCTGCCGTCTCCTCTCCTTGCCACAGGACAGCCGAGGGAAAAGATGGAGCCAGCTGTCAGATAGAATCCTTTCATGGTCCCCCGCACACAACAGCTGTATAAGGCCTGCCTGCTTGCTTCTAAATTATTAAACATCTTTTTTGTTTGTTCCAGCTGCGGGCCTCAATGTGTTTTATGCAGCCTTTGTGCATTTTACATATGATTCCTTCTACGCCTCCTCTCATCAAAATGCTGTTTGTAAAAGACATTATCCCATCTGCACACCCCGGTTTGGACAAAACAACCCAAGACAAATCGGACGAGTCACTACCTTCCAGGACAATTTGGGAGTTGAGGATGATTGCGGTGACTGAAGACTTGAGGGCTTTAGTGATTTCCCTTGTTATACGACATACAGCGGGGCCACCTGTAATCCGTAGTGTTGTAGACTGCTTGGGGGCAGGCCTTGCACGGTAATAAGGAGTTTTGCAAGTAAGATTGCATCCTTGGAAACAGCAGCGCAGACCCTCTGTCGCTCCTTGGTTTTCAGAGGCAGGTTTAAATAATCTGTCACTGATAACCCTTTCCCCCAAAGACATCCCAAAACCAACCAGAGGCAGGGCCATTATTGCCATGAAAATATCTGGAATGGTGAATATTCAGATAGAGGGTTAAGAAGGGGGGAGGGAGAGGAGTGGGAGAACGGTTTAGAAGTCTACTCTAAGAGACTGTGACACCAATCTGATAACACCATTTAACACTAACGTTAGACTAGACAGACACACAGCAGATATACTGTAGAAGTCATAGAATCTTCTGGCGTTAGTTTTCCTCCACCAGGACTGCTGGCACTGACTTAATAACCATGTTGGGGACTAGAGAGAGTAGCATGACTGATTCCACGAGCCGCTCCTCAGTTCCATCAATCCCAGTCCACCAGCCAGCGGAGGCTCGAGATGAGGCTTCTGCGGCCCAGACGCTGCCGCTACAGCCTAGACGCTGCCTCCACGGCCCAGACGCTGCCTCCACGGCCCAGAAGCTGCCTCCACGGCCCAGAAGCTGCCTCCACGGCCCAGAAGCTGCCTCCACGGCCCAGACGCTGCCTCCACGGCCCAGACGCTGCCTCCACGGCCCAGACGCTGCCTCCACGGCCCAGACGCTGCCTCCACGGCCCAGACGCTGCCTCCACGGCCCAGCCCCCAGCAGCCACCAGCAGCCACATCCAGTGGAGATGACGTCTCTCAGCACCTCAGCTGGAGCTACCCACACCTGGTTAAAAAAAAAACCTGAAACCACAAAGGTGTCTAACAATTTTGGCTTTAGCAAATGTTACTCACAGCTATGTGTTTTTTGGTTTTGAACACTGTGTGAATGTTGTGTAGAATTGTCGAAAGCCCTCAGTGCCTCAACTGCTGGCAGGCAGAGTGCAGTGAGATAATAGTCACCAAGCCTTACCAAGAGGGTGCACCGTGCAGTGAGAGAGAGCAGTGACGGCTGCGTTTGTTAGATCAGTGTGTGGATGGAGGGAAACAGACAATTGACCACGTCCAGAGAGATACCTCATCTGGACACGGTCAACTGGCCACGTCCAGAGTGATACATCATCTGGACACAGTCAACTGGCCATCGTCCAGAGTGATACCTCATCTGGACACAGTCAACTGACCACGTCCAGAGTGATACCTCATCTGGACACGGTCAACTGGCCATCGTCCAGAGTGATACCTCATCTGGACACGGTCAACTGGCCACGTCCAGAGTGATACCTCATCTGGACACGGTCAACTGGCCACGTCCAGAGTGATACATCATCTGGACACAGTCAACTGGCCATCGTCCAGAGTGATACCTCATCTGGACACAGTCAACTGACCACGCCGGATACCTGGCCATCGTCCAGAGTGATACCTCATCTGGACACGGTCAACTGGCCATCGTCCAGAGTGATACATCATCTGGACACAGTCAACTGGCCATCGTCCAGAGTGATACCTCATCTGGACACAGTCAACTGACCACGTCCAGAGTGATACCTCATCTGGACACGGTCAACTGGCCATCGTCCAGAGTGATACCTCATCTGGACATGGTCAACTGGCCACGTCCAGAGTGATAACTCATCTGGACACGGTCAACTGGCCACGTCCAGAGTGATACCTCATCTGGACACAGTCAACTGGCCACGTCCAGAGTGATACCTCATCTGGACACAGTCAACTGACCACGTCCAGAGTGATACCTCATCTGGACACAGTCAACTGGCCACGTCCAGAGTGGTACCTCATCTAGACACAGATGGTGTCATCGTCTTCACTTCAGACTCTGCCTGGACATTACTCAAACAGTTTCCCACCATGCTGGAGAGCTAACACTAGAATTGACTACATACTGTAGCCTATCCTCCGTGAGAAGAGAAGTATGCTTTACTAACAACTGTGCTCTGAGTTGCCTCTCACTCTCTCTCTCTCTCTCTCTCTCTCTCTCTCTCACAGTCAACATGTATACTAAGCAGTGGACTAGCCATTGTCAAGCGTATAGCCTAGCTTGTTGTATATGATAAATTGTCACTGTTTAACCCTAACTCTTCCTATTTAACATACATCTTGGATTAAAGCCTATTCCTAATTGTGTCATCTAGTTGCAGGCCAACTATATTGTTCACAATAACTAAGCTATACGACAGTGTATAGATGGATGTTACTGTGAGCAGACCACAGTCTGTGACCTTTCCTATGGCAGTTGATAAATGCTTGCTGCGCACAACAAAAGTAATTCCCAGAGTTTGTACTATTCAGATTTCAGCCCTAGGTGCCCTTTTTAGTTGCACAGATCTTTGCATATTATTCATCAATCTGACAGAGTACCGCTTAACGATCCAATTAGTGATGGGAGCCACCCCGTTTTAGCGGCTGTGAGCGTTCACACACTGCTACTTTTAATTGTCTTCTCTCTCGGCCGGATTGGAGTAGGCAGTCCATCAATATCCTGATCAATTTACAACAAACAAATTATTTTAGTGAAGAGAAAATAGTCAAACAGCTGTCTTCATACCCACCAATGAATACTAGTCTCTTTGACCTGTGTAGTAGTTAGCCGGCACCATGGAGAACACTAGAAGTACTACTCGTCTTCATTAGGTGGATGGACAAGATTAGATGGAAAGTGTATTATATAGATACTCAAATTAGACGCTGAGAATCATCTGAACGGTCATTAATAATATGTTTGAGAAGTTGACTTGAATACACCAATAAACTAAAATGTAAAACATGCACATCAATTATATCCAGACCCTCTTCCATAAAACCAAAAAGAGAAAACTGATGTTTTTCTAAAAATGGTAGTGTTGTTTTGCCTTCATCATTTGAATTTTCTGTTGACGTTTTGTGTTGTTCTGCTAGATTGTTATTGTAGTGGTTGTTGTGTACTCCTGGCCCAGTTGAGATAATATTATGGGATGTTGCTATGGGACGTTGCCATGGATTAATTAGCTCTGTGTGACCGCAGGGACCTAGCAGAACTAGATACGTTATTACTGAAGAGGAAAAGGTACCCTGTAAGACAAATTATACAACGCTTGATAAATGAACTAATGTTACACTGATTAAATGCGTCAAACGCAATCCATTTTTTCTCAAATTACCAATTTGTATGTCGGTCTTAAGACAGACATAAATCGAATATGTTTGTTTGCAGACAGAGTTGTAACTCTATTAATAGTAATCATATTACTGTATACATATTACTTTTCATAACAAACAAATGTAGCTAAATAACCAGATAGAGACAGCATGTCACCACTATCACATACAGGTCAAAATGGCTCTTCGTGATCAGTATGGTATTCAACGTAACCTTCCTCTCATGTGATATGATCAGTATAGTATTCAACATAACCTTCCTCTCATGTGATATGATCAGTATGGTATTCAACATAACCTTCCTCTCATGTGATATGATCAGTATGGTATTCAACGTAACCTTCCTCTCATGTGATATGATCAGTATGGTATTCAACGTAACCTTCCTCTCATGTGATATGATCAGTATGGTATTCAACAGAACCTTCCTCTCATGTGATATGATCAGTTATGGTATTCAACAGAACCTTCCTCTCATGTGATATGATCAGTTATGGTATTCAACATAACCTTCCTCTCATGTGATATGATCAGTATGGTATTCAACGTAACCTTCCTCTCATGTGATATGATCAGTATGGTATTCAACAGAACCTTCCTCTCATGTGATATGATCAGTTATGGTATTCAACAGAACCTTCCTCTCATGTGATATGATCAGTTATGGTATTCAACAGAACCTTCCTCTCATGTGATATGATCAGTTATGGTATTCAACGTAACCTTCCTCTCATGTGATATGATCAGTTATGGTATTCAACATAACCTTCCTCTCATGTGATATGATCAGTTATGGTATTCAACGTAACCTTCCTCTCATGTGATATGATGGAAAATTGCTTTTTAATACTTGGTTTTTGATTGCTTGATACTCGTTAATAAATATTGCACCACCTGTTTTTGCTTGTAAGTAATTCAAGCCGTGAACATGGTAGAGATCATCAGCAATCGTCACCTGAGATCCAAACCTCTCATCATTGATACTGATCTACGTACATTCATGGATATTTACTTTCCTTTCCCCTCCAACTTCATGACTCTGGTGGCCTGCGTAAAGCCGAGCCGGCGTGCAAAACTAAAGCTGAACTTCCCCAGTAAGTCAGTCAGACACCTCCAATCCCTCCCTGAATAGCATTGTGTGAGCTTGTCTCTCTGACATATTTTTTAATGGTTATCATTTTGCAGATTGTAAATACATAATCATATGGTATGGCATCTGAATTTCAATCGCCACCTCCAGCTCCCATTAATTAAACAGCCGAGCTGACACCACATCTGTCCTCCAGCAATCAGCAGAATGAAGTGAGACTTTTAGAAATGATGGCGTGAACTCCCTCGCTCTCTCTCGCTCTCTCTCGCTCTCTCTCTCTCTCTCTCTCTCTCTCTCTCTCTCTCTCTCTCTCTCTCTCTCTCTCTCTCTCTCTCTCTCTACTCTCTTCATTTATTTCTCTCTCTCTCTCTCTCTCTCTCTCTCTCTCTCTCTCTCTCTCTCTCTCTCTCTCACTCTCACTCTCTCTCACTCTCTCACTCTCTCACTCTCTCTCTCTCACTCTCCCTCACTCTCTCTCACTCTCTCTCTCACGCTCTCTCTCTCTCTCTCTCTCTCTCTCTCTCTCTACCATTCTCTGACTCACTCACTGCGTAATCTCATTGTGTCTCGTAAACAGGATTTTGAAAGCGGTGCATGGGCTTGTGAACAAATTATTTAAAGCCCCCTTAGTACTAAATAAGCCAGCTAGGGAGAGAAAGAAGCAGTCCACAGTGGGGTCGCGCAGTGTCAGTTACACATGAGAGATGTGAAAATGTACTGCAAATGAGACAACGTGCAGTAAAATCCATTTTTATTCAAATGACTGTCATCATACATTATCAGTCCTCTTCTAAACATTATGCCTCAGTCGATGTGACAGGATGTTATTATTTGTCAGATGACACCATTAAGCTATTACAGTAACATGTCACCTACTGCTAGAAACAACTCTGAAGAGAGAGAGAGAGAGAGAGAGAGAGAGAGAGAGAGAGAGAGAGAGAGAGAGAGAGAGAGAGAGAGAGAGAGAGAGAGAGAGAGAGACCCAGGTGTCAGGGCTTTGACAAATGAAAGTAACTAGTCAATGCAAAATAGAGGGCAGGAGAAGAGAAGGGAATGTCCTCATTTAAACTCTTGTCTGTGGTAATCTTTACCTCAATGATTACATCACTCAATAAGGCCAGTAGATCTTAAACTAGTGAACCTGGGTCCGAGCAACCTTTTAGTTACTAGTGAGCCCTGACATACTATCATGATCATTTTCACTGAAAGATAATTATCAGCCTGAAGTTAGGATAACCAGAAACATGTTTGATTTGAGGTTGACTTTATGGTTGAGGAGTTGACTACTGCCTATGTAGTTGTGAATATCTACTGAAGGGTTCAAGAAGCCTGGTCCTGGAGAGAAGTCAGTGCAGTGAAACAGTGAAACGGCTACTGGGGATGTTCTGGTGGTGTGAAAAAGACCCACTGTGCTGCACGGGGGGGCCAGGAGCAGGACAGGACAGAGGACCCAGCAGAGAGCATGGCAACGTAGCAGACACAGGCAGATAAACAGAGAGACGGCATCCAGCGTCCAGCGAGGCGGGAGATGCCGGGGCGATTAACCACATTCAGCTGGAGACCAGGGAAACCTTTTTGCATTCTGGCTGGGGTTCAATCTGATAGCATAGCACCACCACCCTCCTCTACCCCAAAGCAGCCCCCCCCCCCCCCCCTCCCAAATATAACGCTCAGGAGACTTAACAGGCAATCCAACACTTATCACCCTACATCCAGCAGGCCTCTCCACTCCACTCTGAATGAACCATGCTCAGCTAGCTAAGTAGGGTACGATAACACTGGAAAATGAAACAATGTGCAGTAGAGACGTATTTTCTCCTCCCTCTCCAACCCTCCGTCTCCAACCCTCCGTCTCCAACCCTCCAAATACTGTTTCATTTGATTTTGATGCGGCTTAATGTTAATGGTATAATGGGTCACAATCCGGTTATGCCTTTGGACGGGTGGCACAGGCAGGCAGAGGCTCTGTCCGTCTCTAAGCCTCCTCAGGCTGGTTCGAGAGCAGGGAGGGAGGCCCAGTGTGACAGTGTGGGATTGCTGATAAAGAGCCTAATTCCAGGGCCCTCAATGAGACACATGGTGGGGATCTGGTCCCACGACCCAAGTGGGATGCACGATAGTCGGTTTTAGGTTTGGTTGATGAGATGCCAGCTGCAGCAGAGCACAAGACTGGAAATTTAAACCAGTCCTTCTCTTTCCTTCCATGGCCGTATCTATTCTATGGCTTTTTCCATTGGTTGTTGGGATACTATGAAAGACATGGAAATAACGTTTTTATAGCTCATTTCAATGCAGATTTTATTTCTATTGAAGGTTAAGTGTGGCCTTCAGTTTTTTTAAAATGTTTTTTCTTTAAATGTTCCAGTTGCTGTTGGATTAATAAGGAGCAACTGAATTCATAGTCAACTGGTCTGTACTGCATATAGACATTATATCCCATTCTGTCTTCAGCTGACATGACGTAACCCCTATGCTACTCGATGTCCTCACTTGTCTCTGACGAGACTTTCAACAATGGAGATCTCACACTTGGAGACATGTACGTACGGCTGACAGTGGGCACCTGTAGAAATAATACTAATGTGAGTGAACCATATGGTCCACAAACTGCTGAATATCACATGATATTATCAGGGACTTGAAACCTGGCGCAGTCTTACAGCAGGCTATGTAGCTTCTTGTGCCAGAGACAAACAAATAGCAGTCTGGAGTTGTCTCCTGACAGAGAGATGCCTCAATGACAGAGAGAGAGAGAGAGTCACGGGCTCTAGGGTCCTGGTCAAAAGTAGTGCACTATATAGGCAACTGGATGCCATTTGGGACGCAGGAGGAGTGAGTGACACTGTGACTGCCGCTCCGCTCCTGGAGTACACCCTGTCAAGGTAAGTTTTAAATCAGGGTTCCAGAAACGTCCCCTCTGTTTCCCCTTTCTCTCCTTGTCTCCCCTGCTCACAAAAAAAATAGATTTACAGCAAGACTGAACAACGTCATCTTTGACTAGCAGTTTATGAGACTTTGGGACAGGTCAGTGATCCATGGAGTCTTTGAAGGAATGAATCAGTCGGCTGCCTCGACGGCGGCTTCCCTTCCATGTTATCGCACCCTGCTAGCCCATAGTACACAGGACATGTAGCTCTTCCATGTACCCCAGCTTTCTCACTGTATCCCAGCCTTCTCACTGTAACCCAGCCTTCTCACTGTACCCAGCCTTCTGACTGTAACCCTGCCTTCTCAATGTGACCCAGCCTTCCCACTGTAATCCTGCCGGGACTCACACCGAGCTGAGAGCTGGGACAACCCCCACCACCATCACCTCCACCCCAACCCCCACCACCATCACCTCCACCACCCCCACCACCACCTTCACCACCTCCACCACATCCATCACCACCTCCACCACCTCCACCACCACCACCACCACCACCACTTCCCACCACCTCCACCACCACCACCACCTTCACCACCTCCACCACATCCATCACCACCTCTACCACCACCATCACCACCTCCACCTCCACCACCACCACCACCACCACCACTTACCACCACCTCCACCACCACCACCACCTTCACCACCTCCACCACATCCATCACCACCTCCACCACCACCATCACCACCTCCACCACCACCACCACCACCTCCACCTCCACCACCACCACTTCCACCATCACCACCACCACCTAAAATCTCTCTAAACTAAAACACCAAAGACTACTGAGATGAATACATTGTAAAATAAAAGATGCAAAAAATAATTCAGTGTGGGAGGAAGGGAGAGGGAGAGGAGAACAAAAAAAGAGAGAGAGAGGGAAAGAGAGAGAGAGGGAAAGAGAGAGAGAGAGGGGGAAAGAGATAGAGAGGGAATGAGAGAGAGAGTTTGAACTTGGCAGTGTCTGATCTTTGTGGCTAATACGCCTGACAGTCACCAACTCTGGCTCCCTCCGAGCGTGGCGGTCATAGCAACTGATTTACATAGGTGATTTTACCTTGGAGTTTCACAAGGCACGACCTTTGAACCCTGAGGTTACAACTGTCAGAAGGAGAGGGGAGAGTTGTTTTTCTTGTATTTTTTTTCTTTCTTTTCAGTCTTGTCATTCCTCTTCAAAAAGCCGGAGACACCAGTTTGCCTCCAAGCCCTGCAGCATTTAGTGTGCCAGAGATCCGAAGCTGTGTCTCAAGACTTTGGAGAGAGCAGAGCAGAGCCAGTGACCTTGTGGGTCTGTGACAGTAGCGCAGTCCCAGAAGCGGCAGAGGCATCGTTTGATATTTGGAAATGTGTCATGTTGAGTTATTTATTTATTTATTTTTTCTTTTTATTTCCACCATACATCATATTGTTGTTGGCGTAACACGCAAACACTTCCCAGAGTTGTGATTTCCTTGTTTTGCTGGGGGAAAAAGCGTCACCTGCACTGCATCGTACGGCTGACAAGTTTTGGTTTTTAGTTGTAGCTCAAAGCTACGCTTGCTACTTGAGAGACTTGGACCAAGTTTGGTGCAGAGGGAGGACCTGAAACGTTACACTGACTTGTCACTCAGAGGAGGTTTCCTCTGTGGTTGAAGCTGTGGTTTCTCCACGACATCTGGATATTCTCCTGGCAGTCCTCGTCTACTTCACAATACGTGGAGCTTAGGAATGATTTCCTCTCATCTGCCCTCTCCTTTCCTCCCTCCTTAACAAGGCCACAATGAAGTGAACTTTGCTGGAATTTAACGGTTTATACATGTAATCAATTGTGTATGTATTGTTTGTTCCTGACTGTGTCATATCCAGTTAAACCAGTCTAATAGAAACATAGTATTCATGGAATGTGGTTATGGCTCTGCTAAAAATGGCAGTCTTATTTGGACATATTCAGTAAAGGAAACCAAACAGACTCAAGTGCATCTGAAATCATAAAACATATTTATCGCTCGCTGATCCAAACTTCATGTCAAGGTGAAACATGTTTGAAAAGTTTTTTTTAAAAAGAAGATCAATACGAATCCCCCTAGATCTAGATCTACTAGATCTTAGATCTGTAGTTAATTTGAGAAATCTGACAGTTGTGGTTAATCAACTGAAGATGAGACAATCTGCATCAAGCAATTACTTTTCATAACGTTCACATTCTAAGTGCATTGATATATTATATCTAAGGACTTGAAAATATATTGCATAGTTAATGATGTAATATAATCAATCACTCAAGAAGTTCAGGCCAAAACCAGTTTCCAGTTTTTGGTATGAAAAAGTAATTCCTTGTTTCATTCATCAGAAGTCCCAGTGCTGGATGTGTCAACGACTGAGGCCTGCTACAACATACTGGTGGTTCCTTTTCTGTCCTTCAGAGCAACAGAGCATCTAGAGATCTTTATGTTTAATTTAATCCTGTTTGATATTAACTGCTGATCTGATGTCATTTAGGGAATCGACCACAAAGTCCTGTGAAACCCTTTTAAACAGATGGATATAAAGTGCATTTAAATGTGAAGTTGAGTAGACAGCCAGCACTGGACTGCCACTCTCTCTTTTCACTTTTCTCTCTTTTTACATTCTCTCTATACTTTAGATAATACACCTCTATACTTTAGATAATGCAGCTCTATACTTTAGATAATACACCTCTATACTTTAGATAATACACCTCTATACTTTAGATAATACATGTCTCTATACTTTAGATAATACACATCTATACTTTAGATAATACACATCTATACTTTAGATAATACAGCTCTATACTTTAGATAATACACCTCTATACTTTAGATAATACACCTCTATACTTTAGATAATACATGTCTCTATACTTTAGATAATACACCTCTATACTTTAGATAATACAGGTCTATACTTTAGATAATACATTTATCTATACTTTAGATAATACACCTCTATACTTTAGATAATACACCTCTATACTTTAGATAATACAGCTCTATACTTTAGATAATACAGCTCTATACTTTAGATAATACACCTCTATACTTTAGATAATACACCTCTATACTTTAGATAATACAGCTCTATACTTTAGATAATACAGCTCTATACTTTAGATAATACACCTCTATACTTTAGATAATACAGCTCTATACTTTAGATAATACATGTCTCTATACTTTAGATAATATATCTCTATACTTTAGATAATACACCTCTATACTTTAGATAATACAGGTCTATACTTTAGATAATACACCTCTATACTTTAGATAATACACCTCTATACTTTAGATAATACATGTCTCTATACTTTAGATAATACACCTCTATACTTTAGATAATACAGGTCTATACTTTAGATAATATGTCTCTATACTTTAGATAATACACCTCTATACTTTAGATAATACACCTCTATACTTTAGATAATACACCTCTATACTTTAGATAATACATGTCTCTATACTTTAGATAATACACCTCTATACTTTAGATAATACAGGTCTATACTTTAGATAATATGTCTCTATACTTTAGATAATACACCTCTATACTTTAGATAATACAGGTCTATACTTTAGATAATAGGTCTCTATACTTTAGATAATACACCTCTATACTTTAGATAATACATGTCTCTATACTTTAGATAATACACCTCTATACTTTAGATAATACACCTCTATACTTTAGATAATACACCTCTATACTTTAGATAATACATGTCTCTATACTTTAGATAATACACCTATATACTTTAGATAATACATGTCTCTATACTTTAGATAATACACCTCTATACTTTAGATAATACATGTCTCTATACTTTAGATAATACACCTCTATACTTTAGATAATACACCTCTATACTTTAGATAATACACCTCTATACTTTAGATAATACAGGTCTATACTTTAGATAATACACCTCTATACTTTAGATAATACAGGTCTATACTTTAGATAATATGTCTCTATACTTTAGATAATACAGCTCTATACTTTAGATAATACAGCTCTATACTTTAGATAATACAGGTCTATACTTTAGATAACATGTCTCTATACTTTAGATAATACACCTCTATACTTTAGATTATACACCTTTATACTTCAGATAATACACCTCTATACTTTAGATTATACACCTTTATACTTCAGATAATACACCTCTATACTTTAGATTATACACCTCTATACTTTAGATAATACACCTCTATACTTTAGATAATACACCTCTATACTTTAGATAATACATGTCTCTATACTTTAGATAATACACCTCTATACTTTAGATAATACATGTCTCTATACTTTAGATAATACACCTCTATACTTTAGATAATACATGTCTCTATACTTTCGATAATACACCTCTATACTTTAGATAATACACCTCTATACTTTAGATAATACATGTCTCTATACTTTAGATAATACACCTCTATTCTCTAGATAATATACCTGTATACTTTAGATAATACACCTCTATACTTTAGATAATACACCTCTATACTTTAGATAATACACCTCTATTCTCTAGATAATATACCTCTATACTTTAGATAATACACCTCTATACTTTAGATAATACACCTCTATACTCTAGATAATATACCTCTATACTTTAGATAATACACCTATATACTTTAGATAATACACCTCTATACTTTAGATAATACATGTCTCTATACTTTAGATAATACACCTCTATACTTTAGATAATACATGTCTCTATACTTTCGATAATACACCTCTATACTTTAGATAATACACCTCTATACTTTAGATAATACATGTCTCTATACTTTAGATAATACACCTCTATTCTCTAGATAATATACCTGTATACTTTAGATAATACACCTCTATACTTTAGATAATACACCTCTATACTTTAGATAATACACCTCTATTCTCTAGATAATATACCTCTATACTTTAGATAATACACCTCTATACTTTAGATAATACACCTCTATACTCTAGATAATATACCTCTATACTTTAGATAATACACCTCTATACTTTAGATAATACACCTCTATACTTCAAAATCCAAAATGTGCACCCAGGGGGGGCCCCAGGACCGAGTTTGGGAAACCCTGCTTTAGATAATACACCTCTATACTTTAGATAATACATGTCTCTATACTTTAGATAATACACCTCTATACTTTAGATAATACATGTCTCTATACTTTAGATAATACACCTCTATACTTTAGATAATACATGTCTCTATACTTTAGATAATACATGTCTCTATACTTTAGATAATACATGTCTCTATACTTTAGATAATACATGTCTCTATACTTTAGATAATACACCTCTATACTTTAGATAATACACCTCTATACTTTAGATAATACAGCTCTATACTTTAGATAATACATGTCTCTATACTTTAGATAATACATGTCAAGTGCTGTCCCATCTCATACAGAAATAATCAGCTCTGTTCTCTTTCATTCCTGGTCTTCCTCTATTCTAATTGAAATCGGCTCTGTTCTCTTTCATTCCTGGTCTTCCTCTATTCTAAAAGGCAGATGTATTATTTTTTTGTACGGTTTGACAATAGCTAACTTTTTTTTTTTCATTCTGACTGTTACAGATGTTCGGATGTGTTCTAATAACAAACTTGTGGTTGAATAAAACTCTGAGAAGGAAGAGCCAGAGGATGCCGATCAGACAGACAGTCAGCTGATGAGGTAAGGTAAGCATAATGAAACCATTGTTGGTCAGATGTTCAAGCTTTGTGTTTTTTGTACCGATTTTAACCAGTACATCAGATGAAGCCTAAGTATTGGTTTGTTGTATAAAGCTTCACATTAAAATAATAGTATGTTTCTTGCCAATGAAAAGCATGGTAAACACAATACATGTTTTAGATGTTCTGTTTGTGTTCTTAGGAAGTTAATGTACACTATGCAAGGACTGATAAATTCAAACTTTCATCAAAAGGGCTTAAATTGCAAGACACATTATGTAGTCTATCCACCACTGTAGTCCATCCACCACTGTAGTCTGTCCACCACTGTAGTCCATCCACCACTGTAGTCTATCCACCACTGTAGTCTATCCACCACTGTAGTCTATCCACCACTGTAGTCCATCCACCACTGTAGTCTGTCCACCACTGTAGTCCATCCACCACTGTAGTCCATCCACCACTGTAGTCTATCCACCACTGTAGTCTATCCACCACTGTAGTCCATCCACCACTGTAGTCCATCCACCACTGTAGTCCATCCACCACTGTAGTCCATCCACCACTGTAGTCTATCCACCACTGTAGTCCATCCACCACTGTAGTCCATCCACCACTGTAGTCTATCCACCACTGTAGTCCATCCACCACTGTAGTCCATCCACCACTGTAGTCCATCCACCACTGTAGTCCATCCACCACTGTAGTCCATCCACCACTGTAGTCCATCCACCACTGTAGTCTATCCACCACTGTAGTCCGTCCACCACTGTAGTCCATCCACCACTGTAGTCCGCCCACCACTGTAGTCCATCCACCACTGTAGTCCATCCACCACTGTAGTCTGTCCACCACTGTAGTCCATCCACCACTGTAGTCCATCCACCACTGTAGTCCGTCCACCACTGTAGTCCATCCACCACTGTAGTCCATCCACCACTGTAGTCCGTCCACCACTGTAGTCCATCCACCACTGTAGTCCATCCACCACTGTAGTCTATCCACCACTGTAGTCCATCCACCACTGTAGTCCATCCACCACTGTAGTCCATCCACCACTGTAGTCTGTCCACCACTGTAGTCTGTCCACCACTGTAGTCCATCCACCACTGTAGTCCATCCACCACTGTAGTCCATCCACCACTGTAGTCCATCCACCACTGTAGTCTGTCCACCACTGTAGTCTGTCCACCACTGTAGTCTGTCCACCACTGTAGTCTATCCACCACTGTAGTCTATCCACCACTGTAGTCCATCCACCACTGTAGTCTGTCCACCACTGTAGTCTGTCCACCACTGTAGTCTATCCACCACTGTAGTCTGTCCACCACTGTAGTCCATCCACCACTGTAAAAAACAAAAAGTCCAAAGAGACACTTCCAGAAGTTAAGCTGAAATTATACGTAAAAAAAAACTATGTCAATTCATATGATCACTAATACATTTGAGATGTTTGTTATGTTATTCAGTGTTGGTGTTATTCTGTGTAGCCTTCGTCTCTGCCCCCTGCTCAGAGCAAAAGAGTTCAGAGAAGAAGTAGGCTACAGGATGCTAGCTGGATCAGAGGATCCCTGGCATTGGAGCGCCCCCATTCTGGTCTGTAGTAATACTGCCTTTCACAGCATTCTGATCTCCTCACACACACACACACAAGGTTATGCACATACACATTACTGAACCTGTTTACTTTGCAAAAATAACCAACATGTTTTAACCAGAAGTAACTATATTTTTCAGTGAGATGTTTCAAACTCAATAGGAGGTGGCGACCCCCCCCCCAACCCATTCCTGCTCTCTGTCTTTTAAAACACTCCAGGTTTGGTTGCCGTGGTATCCATCATAATGCAACTTTAATAACGTAAGCCAGGATGCCTGGGTAAAAACATCACAGCGGTTGCTCCAGGCTAAAGAGCTAAAATGAGGAGTTTCTCCCCCAGCCAGCTTCACTAGAGAGGAGGAACAGGGCATTGGCTGTGAGTAGTTTCACCTAGAGAGAGGGGCATTGGCTATGCGTGAGGATAAGCGTGCCAATCGATCGCCGCGGTAGATTGATGGATACGACTGTAAAGGGGGGAGTCCAGATTGGTTCACGGTGGACCTCAAACCATGTCAGCTAAAACCAAAGAGACAAAAAAAAAAGTGACAGCTGCGGCGAGTGCGTGGCGGGCAGTCAATGGCTGCGTGATTTATTGCCCCATCTGCCTCTCTGTGGTAAGGACACCGCCCTCCCCCACCACCACCCCCAACATTTGGTAAAAAAAAAAAAAAAAGGACCTCAGAGATTTGCAGCACACTTTGAGAATGTGAAACTTGTCTTCTACTTTATTTTAGGGAGGGGGCAACTCTTGCTCTCATCCTTAAACAACGGGCCATTCAATTAGAGAGAGGGGGAACAATATAGAGTTTTAATTAAACATGTTATAAGAGTAAATAGTACTTTACATTTTTACAGAAGAAAAATCATTGGAAGCCAAATCAACAACTTCATGGCTAATTTCCCATTTAAAGCTTCAATGAGTGTTGAGCAGATTTTTCCACTTTTTTTTTATCTCCCAAGCCTTGTTTCGTGTGTCACCCCCCCACCCCCCCCCATCCCTGTTATATAACCCCCTGTTACCCCCCTCCACCCTGGCGTTGACCTCTGAACCCCCTGTTACCCCCCTCCACCCTGGCGTTGACCTCTGAACCCCCTGTTACCCCCCTCCACCCTGGCGTTGACCTCTGAACCCCCTGTTACCCCCCTCCACCCTGGCGTTGACCTCTGAACCCCCGTGTTACCCCCCTCCACCCTGGCGTTGACCTCTGAACCCCCTGTTACCCCCCTCCACCCTGGCGTTGACCTCTGAACCCCCTGTTACCCCCCTCCACCCTGGCGATGACCTCTGAACCCCCTGTTACCCCCCTCCACCCTGGCGATGACCTCTGAACCCCCTGTTACCCCCCTCCACCCAGGCGTTGACCTCTGAACCCCCTGTTACCCCCCTCCACCCTGGCGTTGACCTCTGAACCCCCTGTTACCCCCTCCACCCTGGCGTTGACCTCTGAACCCCCTGTTACCCCCCTCCACCCTGGCGTTGACCTCTGAACCCCCTGTTACCCCCCTCCACCCTGGCGTTGACCTCTGAACCCCCTGTTACCCCCCTCCACCCTGGCGTTGACCTCTGAACCCCCTGTTACCCCCCTCCACCCTGGCGTTGACCTCTGAACCCCCTGTTACCCCCTCCACCCTGGCGTTGACCTCTGAACCCCCCTGTTACCCCCCTCCACCCTGGCGTTGACCTCTGAACCCCCTGTTACCCCCTCCACCCTGGCGTTGACCTCTGAACCCCCCTGTTACCCCCCTCCACCCAGGCGTTGACCTCTGAACCCCCTGTTACCCCCCTCCACCCTGGCGATGACCTCTGAACCGCCCGGTATCAGACCCTGCCCCCTCCACCCGTCATTTTTCTCCCATTACTCTTACATACCATTCATCGTACCATTAGTCTGTTCTGCTTGTGTTAGGTGACATATATTCAGTCTTCTTACCTCCATAAAAACGGGATAATTGCTAATAATACCTAATAATATTAATTAGTATTATACAAATAATAACAATACAAATTCTAAAATATAAAAATTATATATTGTTATATCAATATATAATTATACAATTATCATATATTTTTTTTTATCATTTCAAAACGTGCTTGTTGTGGTAGTAATTGTGTGGGTGGATAGCAGAAACACTTCCTGCTTTTCAAAAATCCATAAAAAAAAATGTTATAAAACATTATGCATTACATTTGAACCATATCAATTAAATTCCCCTTACTGTTCCTGCCCCCTGCATATTTTAAAAGTGATCCGAAAAAAGAAAAGAATGTGGACTCCCCCTCCACCCCACTCTGCCTTCACAGTATTCATCCTTCAAAACAGACCCACTCCTCTCATGACATCAATCACAGCGTATGCAAGTAGAAATCCATATGGCTGTGGTCCCAGCCCACCTCATTTCATGATAATAGTAAGCCACATGTTGTGGACATATCCAAAGCTTTTTTTTTCCCCTGTGCTTGACCGTATTAATCCTAGGGGCACAATGTTTCTGTACAGCTTGCCTAACACAGTCACAAAACAACATTGATTATCGCTTGGCACTGGGCTGCCATTCAGAATGATGGGCTAATGAGTACTGGTAAGCATGCGGTGTGTAGAGGCGGAATATTGGAGTTGGCAGTCTGGGCTGTAATAAACTCTGATGTGTGTGTGTGTGTGTGTGTGTGTGTGTGTGTGTGTGTGTGTGTGTGTGTGTGTGTGTGTGTGTGTGTGTGTGTGTGTGTGTGTGTGTGTGTGTGTGTGTGTGTGTGTGTGTGTGTGTGTGTGTGTGTGTGTGTGTGTGTGTGTGTGTGTGTGTGTGTGTGTGTGTGTGTGTGTGTGTGTGTGTGTGTGTGTGTGTGTGTGTGTGTGTGTGTGTGTGTGTGTGTGTGTGTGTGTGTGTGTGTGTGTGTGTGTGTGTGTGTGTGTGTGTGTGTGTGTGTGTGTGTGTGTGTGTGTGTTTATCAGACTGGTAAGCAGCTAGAAACTGTGATCTCCTAAGAGGTCAACGTAATAAATAAACAGAAGCCTGAATTAAAAGGAATTTATATGACTCCATGGAGACCATTTAAAAAAAAAATGTCTCTCACCAAATGTTTCTGTTAATCTTATTTACAGTACTACAGATACGTTATTCTAAATTAGGATAATTTGCACAAATTGCACAAATATAGAAATAACATTTTCTTTTAGTTTAGTATATTATTATGTTATTTTTTGGCAGGGATCACTGGAATCTTGGTGGGGAAAAAGTGTCTGCCATTAAGTTGACCTAATAACGGACTAGACGGACCAGATTTTGAGGTCAGCAATTAAATCTAATAATGAGAACCTGATGCCGTTGTGATTATCTGTAAACAGTCCTCGGCCCCACCAGGCAGCGTATTAAAATACATCCCCTGTGTTTCTGTTTCAGTCATTCACTGAGGGCCAGGAGAACTGTTGACGAATGAATGGGCTAGGAGAATAATCAGTGAGGTGTGTTAAATATACAGTAACTACTAGGTGTATGTTTAACGTACTGTACACACACTGAGTCCTATGCTATACGTATTAATTTGTCTTGGAGGCTCTCCAATATCCTCACATACAAATGACCTGTAGTTCTAATTAAACGTATTTCCTTTTTTATTTACACAAGGAGGAAATCGTGTTTTTTTTTGCAGTGAAGCATTTACTGCCCTCCTTCCAGTGGGTATGCCACTGGATGCTGCCAACTGAAATCACAAGAAAGAGACAACCTCACACATAAGATTAGTACTATAATATAGACGGTCATTTTCTTAGATGGAGTAACATTTTTTATGCAAGATATATTACGAAGCCATGTGGTGGTTTTGTAACATAGTGATTAAAAATAACACTTTAACACTTTAACCTTTGACAAGATCTAACCTCGTTATATGTTGTTTTCGTTCAGTGAAAATACCCGCGCAACTAGCACCATCATGCCAACGTAGTTGATACTCGGGTCCTAGTCCTTGAACCGATCTTATAGGTGAGAACCAACATCAGCTTGGAGCAGGGCATGTTTTGTGTTCACGTGTGGTTTTAGGTGCAGTTGGATATAACCTGTACATCTGTACTACTCCTACACGGGCTATTTTAAACACAGGTTTTGACATTTGGACAGCGTGCAGTATTCAAAAAATTGGCACAATTCGTTCTATTATTGTATTACAATAAAATATGAAACTTTAAAAAACATGCTTAAAAAATGTATTATGAATTGACAATGCTTTCTTTTTAAAAAATCACAGGAGAATGTCATGGTTATGTGTTCGATCTTTTGGCTGTACAACAATGAATACCCTGCAGAGAATATGTTGGGTAAAACAGGGATGTTATTGTATACGACTAAGCTCTCTGATTACGCCTTCTCTTATAGGCCAGACCCCTGTATACAGAGAACTACTGCTGTCTCCATGTCTTATAGCCCAGACCCCTGTATACAGAGAACTACTGCTGTCTCCATGTCTTATAGCCCAGACCCCTGTATACAGAGAACTACTGCTGTCTCCATGTCTTATAGGCCAGACCCCTGTATACAGAGAACTACTGCTGTCTCCATGTCTTATAGCCCAGACCCCTGTATACAGAGAACTACTGCTGTCTCCATGTCTTATAGCCCAGACCCCTGTATACAGAGAACTACTGCTGTCTCCATGTCTTATAGCCCAGACCCCTGTATACAGAGAACTACTGCTGTCTCCATGTCTTATAGCCCAGACCCCTGTATACAGAGAACTACTACTGCTGTCTCCATGTCTTATTCTGCTGCTAGCACCCAAAGGAACGATAGACAGAATCACCATGATTTACATATGGACAGTTTTCGTTCGTGTTCACACCGCTCATGCTTGCATTTCTTTATTTCATATGAACGTCTGATAAGACAGGCATACTGCAAACACGTATTCCCTACAGTGTGTGATACTGCGCAAGTGTGACTTTGAGCAGTTCTAGGGTACAGTCATTACTGCTATGGTTACCAAACTCATTCCACAACACCGCTTTACCACCCAAAAAAAGTGCAAAATTGTATCCTGGTTCCTAGGTTGTCCTGTAGGAGCCAGTGGGTGGTTAGCTGTGGACTGTACACTAGGTTGTCCTGTAGGAGCCAGTGGGTGGTTAGCTGTGGACTGTACGCTAGGTTGTCCTGTAGGAGCCAGTGGGTGGTTAGCTGTGGACTGTACGCTAGGTTGTCCTGTAGGAGCCAGTGGGTGGTTAGCTGTGGACTGTACGCTAGGTTGTCCTGTAGGAGCTAGTGGGTGGTTAGCTGTGGACTGTACGCTAGGTTGTCCTGTAGGAGCCAGTGGGTGGTTAGCTGTGGACTGTATATATAAAAATAGTATCCTTGTCGTTTCACATTCGTTAAGTTTGAAACTAAGGAATTAATAATGTAAAAATATGCTTTTTAATTAGTCTTTCATTTGTCCCTCTCTGTTTATAACGGGATCAGTGACTCCCTGATGGCTGTTTCTTAATAAAGTATTAGTCTGTGATTCAGCCGCTCTGACAGGTAAGATAAACTGGGAAGTGCTTTTTAGCATTATGAGTGTCGTACCAAAATAGTTCCTCTTCCATTTCAATGTAATTACAGAAGAGGAGAATGATATTACACAGAGTGAAGACTCAATATGTTTTATTTATTTTAATTGGTTCATCAATTTCCTTTCATTGAACTGTCTTGACTTCGTTGTGATTTTGCATAACCAAATGATGTAGGACGACTTACTCAAGTCCAAAGGTGGGATGAAATGAAGACTGAAACCATTTCAGCAAAAGTTCAGTTGGAATTCAAGTACATCATATCACGGTGGTCAGAGAAGACGATTCAGAGATTTCTAGACCCATCGTCATGTGGGTATTTCCCTCCAGAGGGGATGCGCCTCGGGAAACATTTACAGGTGAACTCTCTGTGTTGAGTGTGGTGTGTTGTGTAATGGATGTAATCCAGTGGCCTAAAGGAGGGCAGATATAGATATATATATAGAGAGAGAGAGAGAGTGAGTGAGTGAGTGAGTGAGTGAGTGAGTGAGTGAGTGAGTGAGTGAGTGAGTGAGTGAGTGAGTGAGTGAGTGAGTGAGTGAGTGAGTGAGTGAGTGAGTGGTGAGTGAGTGAGTGGTGGAGTGGTGAGTGAGTGAGTGAGTGAGTGAGTGAGTGAGTGAGTGAGTGAGTGAGTGAGTGAGTGAGTGAGTGAGTGAGTGAGTGAGTGAGTGAGTGAGTGAGTGAGTGAGTGAGAGTGAGTGAGTGAGTGAGTGAGTGAGTGAGTGAGTGAGTGAGTGAGTGAGTGAGTGAGGGTGAGTGAGTGAGTGAGAGGGTGAGTGAGTGAGTGAGAGAGTGAGAGTGAGAGTGAGAGTGAGAGTGAGAGAGAGAGAGAGAGAGAGAGAGAGAGAGAGAGAGAGAGAGAGAGAGAGAGAGAGAGAGAGAGAGAGAGAGAGAGAGAGAGAGAGAGAGAGAGAGAGAGAGAGAGAGAGAGAGAGAGAGAGAGAGAGAGAGAGAGAGAGAGAGAGAGAGAGAGAGAGAGAGAGAGAGAGAGAGAGAGAGAGAGAGAGAGAGAGAGAGAGAGACAGAGAGAGAGAGAGAGAGAGAGAGAGAGAGAGAGAGAGAGAGAGAGAGAGAGAGGGACTTACTTTCAGAGTTCACAGGTTCCCTACAGTCCCAGCCACTCCTTAACAACATCCATCTGCCAGCCAAGACACACAAAGACCTTCAGAGTCTGGAGAACAGACAAGACAATGGGGTAAAAGAGGGCACCACTGCCACACTGATTTAACTCTTCCACTTTCCATTTTAATACCATGTGAAAGCTGGACATAGGCAGTAAAGGTTCATAAATACACAGATGTTGGATCGATATAATTGTTGTTCCTCTACACTTTCTCCACTGTGTTGGTTTTGCTGTGGTCGACAGTCACGCATGTGAGAGATCCCACCCGTCAGCGAGGAAGCAAAGGTACACCCTGATCCCGCCATTAAATATACTGTAGGTGACAGAGATCACATCACTACGCCACATCCTAATTCACAATAATTAAATCCTGTTTTTTGTCCTCTGTCTCCCCTTGAAATGTTCATGTGCAGGTTAGAGTGGCAGAGTTGAACGAGGGGCCATCATTATGACTGCCAATTTCTCTGCCACTTCCTACAACGTGGCACAGATGCGGACCCGGTTAAAAACAGATTAAAACTGACACTAATTATAATAAGACTTGTGTTATATAACTTGGATGCTCAGGTGAATCCCCCGCCGCTCCTAGGCGCTGATAGATCCTGTCACTTTTGTTTAGAGGCCGAATAACAGAAAGAAAGAACCCTCTCTCGCTCTCTCTCTCCCTCTCTCTCTCTCTCTTCTCATCTATCTGTTGTGTGCCGAGGCCCGGTGCCAAATTGGCTTCAGATTCAGACACAGCTACATCCTTTTTTTTATTTAATTGAAGTGCTAATGAATTCGGGGCTGTGATTGCCACAGTCCTGCAAACAGCACAAGTGCTTTGAGCTTGATGGAGACAGAGGCCTGGAGAGGCCCGGAGAGATATGAGGGGTTAATCACATAACCTTTTCTCTTTTCCAAGCCTCTCCGGCCTCTGCTACAGCCCCAGCCTCAAACCCACACCGCTCTGTTCTGCTATGGATCTCTGCTACAGCCCCAGCCTCAAACCCACACCGCTCTGTTCTGCTATGGATCTGCATTTATTTTCCCTGCCTCCGAAGGACCACTGGGAGCGTTCGGACAAACTCTGCTAATGTCCAAATCTGAAGGTAAAGCTGGTGCACATTAAGGGCTGAAAGTACACAGAATTAACCTGGTCAACCTGCCTCCTTAGAAGAGATACACCCCTGAGACAACAGACAGAGAGAGAGAGAGAGAGAGTTGGAGGAGAGGAGGGAAAAACACAACATGAAGGATAGAGATGGAGAGACAATTAATATCGGCTCACTCCTTTATGTTAAACAAGCCAGTGATATCCCCTTATAAAAGATTGTAGGTTATTATGGATAAGACTGACACGTCCCTAGGGTTTGCAAAGGGAGGGTGTATTAGTTCACCAGTAAACTACCAGGATGTTTGCATCGTTCAAGGATTTTATGTGATCTATCACAAGACATCTAGTGGCCGCTTTGGGTACTTCAGGTTATCACAGCTGTCTGCAGTAGCCTCTGGCGATGTGCGGCCTTATCACACGGAAAATGTGTGAAACAACTGAATAAGACGATTTTAAAATATAAAATATAAAGTCAAGCTGTAAAACATTATTATAAACCATTAACTTGGTGTTTGACATGAGGATTTCAGAATGGGTTTCCTTGATATTTCTTTTTTTTTTTTTACAAACCTTTATTTCTTGTTACTATATCAGTATATATTTGTTGTCAATGTTTTGGCGTCCAACTGGTGGCAGTTGGGGAAAGAGTCAATAGTTGGAAGAGTTGCGGAGTTAATTGAAAAATAATGCCATTCTTAATTAGATGCTTTTCTCATTGATTAGGCTATTTTCTATTGAACCATATGTTCTACTGTATCTACTAGAAACTAGTGGACAATATTGACAAAGACCAAATATACATTAATACTATATAGTATATGAATAAAACATTTTACAAGTTGTTCAAGTAAAAATTACCAAAGTAATGATAGATTGCTACAGATTTTCTGTTAATTCCCAAATTTCCTTTGCAACCTTACACATCACAGATGGGAGGTTTAAAACTCAATAAAGGTGGTTGAGGCTTATGAAAAGCATACATGAACATTAGAATCTAATTGTATGGTTGTGATTGAGTACTTAGCCTGTCACCTTTAAGGTAACCCGTCCTTCCCTATCACTCTGGGTACTAAGGATGTAGTTTTATCCTGTCCTATAGGTACTAAGGATGTAGTCTTATCCTGTCCTATAGGTACTAAGGATGCAGTCTTATCCTGTCCTATCGGTACTAAGGATGTAGTCTTATCCTGTCCTATAGGTACTAAGGATGTAGTCTTATCCTGTCCTATAGGTACTAAGGATGTAGTCTTATCCTGTCCTATCGGTACTAAGGATGTAGTCTTATCCTGTCCTATAGGTACTAAGGATGTAGTCTTATCCTGTCCTATAGGTACTAAGGATGCAGTCTTATCCTGTCCTATCGGTACTAAGGATGTAGTCTTATCCTGTCCTATAGGTACTAAGGATGTAGTCTTATCCTGTCCTATAGGTACTAAGGATGTAGTCTTATCCTGTCCTATCGGTACTAAGGATGTAGTCTTATCCTGTCCTATAGGTACTAAGGATGCAGTCTTATCCTGTCCTATAGGTACTAAGGATGTAGTCTTATCCTGTCCTATAGGTACTAAGGATGTAGTCTTATCCTGTCCTATAGGTACTAAGGATGTAGTCTTATCCTGTCCTATAGGTACTAAGGATGTAGTCTTATCCTGTCCTATAGGTACTAAGGATGTAGTCTTATCCTGTCCTATAGGTACTAAGGATGTAGTCTTATCCTGTCCTATAGGTACTAAGGATGTAGTCTTATCCTTTCCTATAGGTACTAAGAATGTAGTCTTATCCTGTCCTATAGGTACTAAGGATGTAGTCTTATCCTGACCTATAGGTACTAAGGATATAGTCTTATCCTGTCCTATAGGTACTAAGGATGTAGTCTTATCCTGTCCTATCGGTACTAAGGATGTAGTCTTATCCTGTCCTATAGGTACTAAGGATGTAGTCTTATCCTGACCTATAGGTACTAAGGATATAGTCTTATCCTGTCCTATAGGTACTAAGGATGTAGTCTTATCCTGTCCTATAGGTACTAAGGATGTAGTCTTATCCTGTCCTATCGGTACTAAGTAAACCTATGTCCTGCAACAAGCCCAGTAACATTCAACAGAGGTCTTGGCACATGACCTAGACGATCACAGGTCCAAGACCATTACTCAACGCTGTTGTACCCCGTGACAGAGGGACAGAGCAGTGTTGACTAAGTTTAACCTGTGTAAGAGAAACATCTGTGAAACCGTGTCCTGCTCAGAGCTGTGGATGGCGTGTTTAGCCATGTTAACGAGCAGGTAATTAATTTCACATTTATAAAAGAGGAGAGGAGATGGATTGGAGCAATTTAGAGGTCTATTAGCTGTAGGGGGGTGGAGGGATGGAGGAGAGCCCAGGCTAAAGTCAGACAAAGTTCCGGAAACTTTAGCAGGGTGACTGTTGAAGACCTCTTCCAATCTATTCTTTGACCAGGGGCTTCTTTTGATTGGTTAAAGGTCCAATGCAGCCGTTTTGATCTCAATATCAAATCATTTCTGGGGAACAATTAAGTAACTTACTGTGACTTTTTTTTCTTCTTCTCAATTCGAATTGTCAAAAAAGCAACAAAAATAGCTTCTTAGCAGAAAACAATTTCTCAAGCGATAATTTTGCTGGGACTGTCTGGGAGCGGTCTGAGTGAGGGACCTAATTGGACGAGCCTTATGGGGGGGGATATGTAACCTGAAAAACTAGCTGTTATTGGCAGAGAAGTTTGAAACTCTCTTCGTTATTGATCTGTTAACTTACACTGCCTGGTGATGTCGTCAGGCAAATGAAACTCCACCCCATGCAAAACGAGCTGAAATTTCAGGCAGTCTTTTCAAAGGAAGAAGACGAGTAGGCGGCCGGTACGTTGCAATAAGCTTTAGTGAACTATTAACATCATATATTTACTAAAGAATACATACAGTGGGGGAAAAAAAGTATTTAGTCAGCCACCAATTGTGCAAGTTCTCCCACTTAAAAAGATGAGAGAGGCCTGTAATTTTCATCATAGGTACACGTCAACTATGACAGACAAAATGAGAAAAAAAAATCCTGAAAATCACATTGTAGGATTTTTAATGAATTGATTTGCTAATTATGGTGGAAAATAAGTATTTGGTCAATAATAAAAGTTTCTCAATACTTTGTTATATACCCTTTGTTGGCAATGACACAGGTCAAACGTTTTCTGTAAGTCTTCACAAGGTTTTCACACACTGTTGCTGGTATTTTGGCCCATTCCTCCATGCAGATCTCCTCTAGAGCAGTGATGTTTTGGGGCTGTCGCTGGGCAACACGGACTTTCAACTCCCTCCAAAGATTTTCTATGGGGTTGAGCTCTGGAGACTGGCTAGGCCACTCCAGGACCTTGAAATGCTTCTTACGAAGCCACTCCTTCGTTGCCAGGGCGGTGTGTTTGAGATCATTGTCATGCTGAAAGACCCAGCCACGTTTCATCTTCAATGCCCTTGCTGATGGAAGGAGGTTTTCACTCAAAATCTCACGATACATGGCCCCATTCATTCTTTCCTTTACACGGATCAGTCGTCCTGGTCCCTTTGCAGAAAAACAGCCCCAAAGCATGATGTTTCCACCCCCATGCCTCACAGTAGGTATGGTGTTCTTTGGATGCAACTCAGCATTCTTTGTCCTCCAAACACGACGAGTTGAGTTTTTACCAAAACGTTATATTTTGGTTTCATCTGACCATATGACATTCTCCCAATCCTCTTCTGGATCATCCAAATGCACTCTAGCAAACTTCAGACGGGCCTGGACATGTACTGGCTTAAGCAGGGGGACACGTCTGGCACTGCAGGATTTGAGTCCCTAGCAGCGTAGTGTGTTACTGATGGTAGGCTTTGTTACTTTGGTCCCAGCTTTCTGCAGGTCATTCACTAGGTCCCCCCGTGTGGTTCTGGGATTTTTGCTCACCGTTCTTGTGATCATTTTGATCCCACGGGGTGAGATCTTGCGTGGAGCCCCAGATCGAGGGAGATTATCAGTGGTCTTGTATGTCTTCTATTTCCTAATAATTGCTCCCACAGTTGATTTCTTCAAACCAAGCTGCTTACCTATTGCAGATTCAGTCTTCCCAGCCTGGTGCAGGTCTACAATTTTGTTTCTGGTGTCCTTTGACAGCTCTTTGGTCTTGGCCATAGTGGAGTTTGGAGTGTGACTGTTTGAGATTGTGGACAGGTGTCTTTTATACTGATAACAAGTTCAAACAGGTGCCATTAATACAGGTAACGAGTGGAGGACAGAGGCGCCTCTTAAAGAAGAAGTTACAGGTCTGTGAGAGCCAGAAATCTTGCTTGTTTGTAGGTGACCAAATACTTATTTTCCACCATAATTTGCAAATAAATTCATTAAAAATCCTACAATGTGATTTTCTGGAGCAAAAAATTCTCAATTTGTCTGTCATAGTTGACGTGTACCTATGATGAAAATTACAGGCCTCTCTCATCTTTTTAAGTGGGAGAACTTGCACAATTGGTGGCTGACTAAATACTTTTTTTCCCCTCCCTCCCTCCCTCCCTCCCTCCCTCCCTCCCTCCCTCCCTCCCTCCCTCCCTCCCTCCCTCCCTCCCTCCCTCCCTCCCTCCCTCCCTCCCTCCCTCAGACCATCCCTCCATCCCTCCCTCCCTCCCTCCATCCCTCCATCCCTCCATCCCTCCATCCCTCCCTCCCTCCCTCCCTCCATCCCTCCATCCCTCCATCCCTCCCTCCCTCCCTCCCTCCCTCCCTCCCTCCCTCCCTCCCTCCCTCCCTCCCTCCATCCCTCCCTCCCTCCCTCCCTCCCTCCCTCCCTGCCTCCCTCCCTCCCTCCCTCCCTCCCTCCATCCCTGCCTCCCTCCCTCCCTCCCTCCCTCCATCCCTCCCTCCCTCCCTCCCTCCCTCCCTCCCTCCCTCCCTCCCTCCCTCCCTCCCTCCCTCCCTCCCTCAGACCATCCCTCCATCCCTCCCTCCCTCCCTCCTCCCTCCATCCCTCCATCCCTCCATCCCTCCCTCCCTCCCTCCCTCCATCCCTCCATCCCTCCTCCCTCCCTCCCTCCCTCCCTCCCTCCCTCCCTCCCTCCCTCCCTCCCTCCCTCCCTCCCTCCCTCCCTCCCTCCCTCCCTCCCTCCCTCCCTCCCTCCCTCCCTCCCTCCCTCCCTCCCTCCCTCCCTCCCTCCCTCCCTCCCTCCCTCCCTCCCTCCCTCCCTCCCTCCCTCCCTCCCTCCCTCCCTCCCTCCATCCCTCCTCCCTCCCTCCCTCCCTCCCTCCTCCCTCCCTCCCTCCCTCCCTCCCTCCCTCCCTCCCTCCCTCCCTCCCTCCCTCCCTCCCTCCCTCCATCCCTCCCTCCCTCCATCCCTCCATCCAACACCAGACAGGCTTTATTTATTCATAGTCATACCATAGTCCCCTGACATGTCTTAATGCAGGCTGTGGCACCGCAGTGAGATTACTCTAACTGTTTCTACATCATCTCTATCCACAGTCTGTCTGTCTGTCTGTCTGTCTTTCTTTCTGTTTTTGTCTGTCTGTCTGTCTGTCTGTCTGTCTGTCTGTCTGTCTGTCTGTCTGTCTGTCTGACCAGGCTCCATCAGGTAGTGCACTATATAGGGAATAGGGTGCTGTTTGGGGCGGTTGGGGCACAGCCTCAGTGGTAAGATGTAAGATACAGGAAACAAGTTGTTTATGACTGCTGCTGTCCTCAGGAATACTTCCTGTGACACAAACACAGACTCCATCTTATTTACTGGAGCCTTGGATGGATGTCTGTGTTCCCTAGCAGGCACATGCAGTATAAACTGGATGGATGTCTGTGTTCCCTAGCAGGCACATGCAGTATAAACTGGATGGATGTCTGTGTTCCCTAGCAGGCACATGTAGTATAAACTGGATGGATGTCTGTGTTCCCTATAAGGCACATGCAGTATAAACTGGATGGATGTCTGTGTTCCCTAGCAGGCACATGCAGTATAAACTGGATGGATGTCTGTGTTCCCTAGCAGGCACATGCAGTATAAACTGGATGGATGTCTGTGTTCCCTAGAAGGCACATGCAGTATAAACTGGATGGATGTCTGTGTTCCCTAGCAGGCACATGCAGTATAAACTGGATGGATGTCTGTGTTCCCTAGCAGGCACATGCAGCATAAACTGGATGGATGTCTGTGTTCCCTAGCAGGCACATGCAGTATAAACTGGATGGATGTCTGTGTTCCCTAGAAGGCACATGCAGTATAAACTGGATGGATGTCTGTGTTCCCTAGCAGGCACATGCAGTATAAACTGGATGGATGTCTGTGTTCCCTAACAGCCACATGCAGTATAAATTGGCAACGTTCACAGCCATTCACCTGCTAGTAATCAAACCATTAACATTCAAGCTTGTTGGTTGAGTATCACACCCACACACACACACACACACACACACACACACACACACACACACACACCCAATCCCCTTTCCAGTGTAAGTGGACCACACTGTGACCCAATGCCGAGGGGTGAGAGGTTAAATCAGTGCCCGGTCTTTTGGCTCAGTCCTGGATCCTCTCTCTCTAAGTGAGAATCATCACCTCCTCTTCTCCTCCACTATGTGATGTGCACTCTCATAAACACTGGGGAATCGCCTGAGACCGCCTGCCTTCTTCACCACGCCAGACATGCACAGCTGTCAGATAAAAATCAATTGAATTTTAAAGGGACTTTAAGTAAATATTTAATTCTTGCCTTGGGAACCAATTAAGTGAGTTATGTGAACTTGGAGGCGCTGGTTGAACTGGAAGTTGTGCTGGTGTGATGGTTGGCACCAGCTGTTGTGCTGCAGGGATCAAGCGGGGAGGCTTACAAAATAGATGCAAATCTTTGGTGAGAACCCCCTCGGTTTCAATTACATATTGATGTTTTAAAGATGCTCCAAAGTCGCTCTGGCAGGAGAGAGTTGGAGCGCATCCAACCAAGGTGTGTCGCGCTACAGCGTCGCCTCTCACCGTGTTTACATCGCGCGTTTGTGGCTATTTGCTTTGTTGCTGATGCAACTCTCCTGGGTCAGAGAGGCGTGTCGGAGCATGCTCACTGTGAGGAGAGGTTTAATAAACACGGCTGCGGTCTTTCCTCCATATTAAAGAGACCCTGGAAGAACAAACATATTATCGAATGTCCTGGATATGATCAAATAACGTTGGTATCGTATAAACTATGTAGGGAATATTGCACTAACAGTTGAAGTTAATCACAGTCTTTATGCATTATTATATATTAGTATTTTGCCAATGTAACAGAGTTTAAAAATATATATATCCTTCTTTATTTGTGAAATTCGCCTAAATAATACTCAGCTAAAAGGAAGGCATGATTTCTGCATAGTAATTTAACAGTCATCTATGAACATCTCTGAGCATCTGTTTATGTCATATCCCATGGTGCACCACTTCACGCACCCCTACATACACATGTACCACGTTTATATGTATGTGTGTGTGTGTGTGTGTGTGTGTGTGTGTGTGTGTGTGTGTGTGTGTGTGTGTGTGTGTGCGTGTGTGTGTGCGTGTGTGTGTGTGTGTGTGTGTGTGTGTGTGTGTGTGTGCGCATTGCTGTAGCATGCTAGCAGTAAGAGAGAGTGTGATTAATAGTGCTGTACACAGAGGCCCCCTGGCTATGCTCTGGGTGTCCTGGTGGAGCGATGGGGCTCTCTCTATGTGGATCCAGCCTGCCTCATCTACCATAGAGCACACACACACACACACACACACACACACACAAACACACAGACGCTCACACACACATACCCATTCCCCTTCCTTTACCCCCCAACACCCCTCCCCCTGTCTCTCTCCCCCCGTCTGGTCTCTCCTGGGGCCTTATCATCTCCCCCCCCCCCCCCTCCAAGGTCAGGATGACTGGGCCTCAAGAGGCTGGCCACTCGCCATTCACACCTAAAGTAACACAAAAGCATCTCTCCATAGATAGCTCCACACTTTCCCTTTTGGTCAAAACAACAACTTGAACAACATTCAGTCCATAATTTAAAAGGTGTATAACTGAAATGTAACCTCAGAGAAAGCTGAGATGTCTTTGGAAAAAGTTCACGATTCAGGAAAATCAATGACTCAGTCATTTAAAATGTCTTTCAGTGATAAAAATGCAATATTGAATTGTAAAAGTGGTGGAAAGACTGTTTCGTAAAAAAACTGTTGAAGTTGCATTATTTTTTTACAGGAGTAGGCTATTCCACTATTCTAACATTGACTGTCCTTTCCTCACTGCACCGCTTGTCAAAAGGAAGAAACAGTGAAATGTGCATCACTGTACAGTCTGACATAAAGGCTGATGATTACCACACAAGAGGATATATCTGCTTCAGCTACTTTCCCATAAAAAATCTCTCTCCTCAGAATGGACAGGAAAAACTGAGTGAAAGAATCAACCAACACTCAGTTACAGTATCTAGCTGTCACTTCATGAATACCATCAGTGTAGCCAACCAAGGCAAGAGGCAATCGTTTCTTTTTAGACAAAAAACATGTTCTTCTTGATGTCCCTTGAAAGCTCCCACTCTTCTCTTCTCAGGATACTTCTTCCTCTGAGGTGTATGACTATGAGGCGGTCTTTTAAAGCTGTCTGGGTGAAACGCCTCAGTTTACGTATTTTATCTGTTTCTTTTCTCCACATCGGCAGCACGTCAGGCCAAAGCTTTTCATCAGGCATTTGAATATGCACAAAAGCGATGGGATAAAGGACTTTTATTTAACAAAGTAATGGGATAAAGGATTTTTATTTAACGAAGGGGCAAATGGAGATTCGGTACGGACTCTACTTTCATAAATGAAAGTTAGACAAAGAAACATAGAGAGGGAGAAACTAAGAGACTAAACATACATTGATTACAGGATATAGAATGAGGATCTGAGGTTGGTCTCAACGACGGGGAAACACCTGAACAAGTGCCTGTCTGACTGAGAGATGCTTGGAGAGACTCCTGACTGCCTGGCTGGGGCTGAAAGACGTAGGAGAGACTCCTGACTGTCTGGCAGGGGCTGAAAGACGTAGGAGAGACTCCTGACTGTCTGGCAGGGGCTGAAAGACGTAGGAGAGACTCCTGACTGTCTGGCAGGGGCTGAAAGACGTAGGAGAGACTCCTGACTGTCTGGCAGGGGCTGAAAGACGTAGGAGAGACTCCTGACTGCCTGGCAGGGGCTGAAAGACGTAGGAGAGACTCCTGACTGCTGGTGGGATACAGGCAGACAGCTCCGCCGTGATGAATTAGGGATAAATTATGGAGAAGGGAAGGGATTGGTTTGCCAAAGTGAGTGGAGCCTTCCACTACAGAAACAACATTAATGCTTTTGAGTGCCATGCAGTTTGAAGTTGATCAAGATTTCCCTCCTTAAATAGATGAGAGGAAGATGAGAGGCAGAGGAGAGGAGGAAATAAAGGAGATGGTGGACGGTCTATAACTAACCTTAGAGAATAAGAGTTCAGGGATGGTCTATAAATAACCTTAGAGAATAAGAGTTCAGGGATGGTCCATAACTAACCTTAGAGAATAAGAGTTCAGGGATGGTCCATAACTAACCTTAGAGAATAAGAGTTCAGGGATGGTCTATAACTAACCTTAGAGAATAAGAGTTCAGGGATGGTCTATAACTAACCTTAGAGAATAAGAGTTCAGGATGATCTATAACTAACCTTAGAGAATAAGAGTTCAGGATGGTCTATAACTAACCTTAGAGAATAAGAGTTCAGGGACGGTCTATAACTAACCTTAGAGAATAAGAGTTCAGGATGATCTATAACTAACCTTAGAGAATAAGAGTTCAGGGATGGTCTATAACTAACCTTAGAGAATAAGAAGCAAAAATAAATTATCTTTCCTTTCCTTTCAGATTGTCTTTAGTCTCTATCGACATCACCAACTCAAAGGTGTAATGTTTATAAACGAGCTAAATGAAGTTTAACTGTGAATAATACCAATCAGTTGGAGCTGGGACATGTCACACTGAATGTGTATCACCACCTACTTAGAATCTCTTCCAACCATCTACATTAGACCTACACAATACAATCAATGAGAAAGCTATAGAATTGCTGATTTATAAATGGCAGAAGTGATCAGGAAATTGTGTTTCCGGCACAACATCCCCTGTTGTGAATACCAAATATATAAACTGACTATTGGATTCTGCTGTATAATAAATTAATTAGCTACTTCTCAGAAATAGCTGTGAAGACATCTAATGAATATTCAAATGCTGCATGGCGATGGTAATTATCAACACACACACACACACACACACACACACACACACACACACACACACACACACACACACACACAGTGTTTCACACAGAATAAATGAGGTTTTTAACCCCATACAATTACTGACATGATATCCGCAAACTGTGAAACAAACACAAAAACAGACTTTCTCTTAATTTTGACATTCTGTCAGGAGATTCATTGCTTGGATTGGGCATAATCACATATTAGCACGTGTGTGTGTGTGTGTGTGTTTGCGTGCGTGCATGCGTGTGTGTGTGTCTGAGTGAGCATGCATGACACATTGTCCCCCCCCCCCACACATCATCTGGAAGGGAGGGAGAGGGTTGTGAGCCTTGTTTTGTGCTGAGGCCTAACTGGAGAGCAGATGTTCAGTCCCATCAGTGTTAATGTACCACCACACTGCTGCTGCTGCTGAAAAACACAATGGCTGCATCCCAAATGGCATTATATTCCCTATATAGAACACTGCTTTGACTGTTCCCTCCCTGCATCCCAAATGGCATTATATTCCCTATATAGAACACTGCTTTGACTGATCCCTCCCTGCTTCCCAAATGGCATTATATTCCCTATATAGAACACTGCTTTGACTGATCCCTCCCTGCTTCCCAAATGGCATTATATTCCCTATATAGAACACTGCTTTGACTGTTCCCTCTGATTTACCTCCATTCATCTTCACAGTACTGTGTTATCTTCTTGTCTAGCCCATGTTTTCTGGCATTTCAGCTGAAAAAAAGGCTGCACAGTTTACAGTGTTATCTTCTGATCTAGCCCATGTTTACGGTGTTATCTTCTGATATAGTCGATGTTTACAGTGTTATCTTCCTTTCTAGCCCATGTTTACGGTGTTATCTTCTGATATAGCCCATGTTTAAGGTGCTATCTTCTGATCTAGCCCATGTTTAAGGTGTTATCTTCTGATCTAGCCCATGTTTACGGTGTTATCTTCTGATATAGTCCATGTTTACAGTGTTATCTTCTGATATAGCCCATGTTTACGGTGTTATCTTCTGATATAGCCCATGTTTACAGTGTTATCTTCTGATATAGCCCATGTTTACGGTGTTATCTTCTGATATAGCCCATGTTTACGGTGTTATCTTCTGATCTAGCCCATGTTTACGGTGTTATCTTCTGATATAGCCCATGTTTACGGTGTTATCTTCTGATATAGCCCATGTTTACGGTGTTATCTTCTGATATAGCCCATGTTTACGGTGTTATCTTCTGATATAGCCCATGTTTACGGTATTATCTTCTGATATAGTCCATGTTAACGGTGTTATCTTCTGATCTAGCCCATGTTTAAGGTGTTATCTTCTGATATAGCCCATGTTTACGGTATTATCTTCTGATATAGTCCATGTTAACGGTGTTATCTTCTGATCTAGCCCATGTTTAAGGTGTTATCTTCTGATATAGTCCATGTTTACGGTGTTATCTTCTGATATATTCCATGTGTACAGTGTTATCTTCTGATCTAGCCCATGTTTTCTGACATTTGTGGTTCCACTAACAGTGCCATATCAATCCTTCCATTAACAGAGCCTTATCAATGGTTCCACTAACATAGCCATATCAATAATTCCACTAACAGAGACATATCAATGGTTCCACTAACAGAGCCATATCAATGGTTCCACTATCATAGCCACATCAATGCATCCACTAACAGAGCCATATCAATGGTTCCACTAACAGAGCCATATCAATGGTTCCACTAACATAGCCATATCAATGGTTCCACCCACATAGCCATATAAATAGTTCCACCCACAGAGCCATATCAACCCTTCCACTAACATAGCCATATCAATGGTTCCACTAGCAGAGCCATATCAATGGTTCCACTAACAGATCCATATCAATCCTTCCACTAACAGAGCCATATCAATGGTTCACTAACAGAGCCATATCAATGCCTCCACTAAAATAGCCATAACAATGGTTCCACCCACAGAGCCATATCAATGGTTCCACTAACATAGCCATATCAATCCTTCCACTAACATAGCCATATCAATGGTTCCACTAACATAGCCATATCAATGGTTCCACTAACAGAGCCATATCAATGTTTCCACTAACAGAGTGTCACGATCGTCTTGAGAGGAAGTGGACCAATGCGCAGCATGATGAGTGAACATACTTATTTATTAATTCACCACGAATGAACAAAACAACAAACGATACGAAACGTGAAGTCCTACGGTTACACAAACCAAACGGATCAAGATCCCACAACACACTGTGGAAAACAGGCTGCCTAAGTATGGTTCCCAATCAGAGACAACAAGCAACAGCTGATACACGTTGCCTCTGATTGAGAACCACACTGGCCAACATAGAAACAAATGAACTAGATAAACACCCTAGCACACAAAACACATAGAAACAACACACCCTGGCTCAACATAACAGAGTCCCAGAGCCAGGGCGTGACAGTACCCCCCCCCCCCCAAAGAAGCGGACTGCGACCGCGCCAAACATAAACCGAACAGGGGAGCATTCCTCCTCGGAGGCGGTTCCGGCTCCGGGCATGACCCCCACTCCCTCTCTAACCCCCCAAAGCGCCCCTGGTCCGGTCTGGCCCTGCTGGCCGGAGCTGGACTGAACACTGGTGGAGCGGATTGCTCTAGCTCCGGAGTGGAGCAGCTGACCGGTGCCGGACCAGGCACCGGTGGAACAGGCACGGGCTGTGCCGGACTGACGACACGCACCACAGGCTTGGTGCGGGGAGCAGGGACGGGCCGAACCGGGCTGACGAAGCGCACCACTGGCTTGGTGCGAGGAGCAGGAACAGGCCGGACCGGGCTGACGACGCGCACCATTGGCTTGGTGCGGGGAGCAGGGACGGGCCGAACCGGGCTGACGAAGCGCACCACTGGCTTGGTGCGGGGAGCAGGAACAGGCCGGACCGGGCTAACGACGCACACCACAGGCTTGGTGCGGGGAGCAGGGACGGGCCGAACCGGGCTGACGAAGCGCACCACTGGCTTGGTGCGGGGAGCAGGAACGGACCAAAACGGGCTGACGAAGCGCACCACTGGCTTGGTGCGGGGAGCAGGAACGGACCAAAACGGGCTGACGACGCGCACCATTGGCTTGGTGCGAGGGGCAGGAACAGGCCGGACCGGGCTGGCGACGCGCACCACAGGCTTGGTGCGAGGGGCAGGAACATGCCGGACCGGGCTGGCGACGCGCACCACAGGCTCGGTGCGAGGGACAGGAACGGGCCGGACCGTACTGGGGACACACACCACTGGCCCTACGCGGGGATCAGGAACGGGCCGGACCGGACTGGCAACACACCCCAGTACCTCTCCCCGTGCCTCTACATTCTCCTTCCCCCTGGTGACCAGTGACTCCCGTAACCTGGCGGCCTCCTTTGCCAACCCACTGAACCACTCTATCCCGGCCTCCTGCTGCCCCGTCGTCCACGGCGTGAGCCCCCCCCCTAAAAATGTTCTGGGTGTCTCTCCTCCCCGTGGGCCAGGCCTCCATGGCTCTCACCAGACTCTCGCTCTTCTGCTCCAAAGTCCAGCCTCTCTACTCCTCCGGCGGCTTGACCCAGTCGAGGTTGATATCCTTTAGAGCCCTCTCTGGCGTTGGCTCCTGGACACGCTGCTTGACCCAGTCGAGGTTGATATTTATTAGAGTCCTCTCTGGCGTTGGCTCCTGGACACGCTGCTTGGTCCAGTTATGGTGGGATCTTCTGTCACGATCGTCTTGAGAGGAAGTGGACCAATGCGCAGCATGATGAGTGAACATACTTATTTATTAATTCACCACGAATGAACAAAACAACAAACGATACGAAATGTGAAGTCCTACGGTTACACAAACCAAACGGAACAAGATCCCACAACACACTGTGGAAAACAGGCTGCCTAAGTATGGTTCCCAATCAGAGACAACAAGCAACAGCTGATACACGTTGCCTCTGATTGAGAACCACACCGGCCAACATAGAAACAAATGAACTAGATAAACACCCTAGCACACAAAACACATAGAAACAACACACCCTGGCTCAACATAACAGAGTCCCAGAGCCAGGGCGTGACACAGAGCCATATCAATGGTTCCACTAACATAGCCATGTCAATGGTTCCACCCACAGAGCCATATCAATGGTTCAACCCACAGAGCCATATCAATGGTTCCACTAACATAGCCATACCAATCCTTCCACTAACATAGCCATATCAATGGTTCCACTAACATAGCCATATCAATGGTTCCACTAACAGAGCCATGTCAATGGTTCCACTAGCAGAGCCATATCAATGCCTCCACTAACATACCCATATCAATGGTTCCACTAACAGAGCCATATAAATGGTTCCACTAACAGTGCCATATCAATGGTTCCACTAACAAAGCCATACCAATGGTTCCACTAACAGAGCCATATCAATTCTTCCACTAACAGAGCCATATCAATGCTTCCACTAACATAGCCATATCAATCATTCCACTAACAGAGCCATATCAATGGTTATACTAACAGAGCCATATCAATGGTTCCACTAACATAGCCATATCAATGCATCCACTAACAGAGCCATATCAATGGTTCCACTAACATAGCCAAATCAATGGTTCCACCCACAGAGCCATATAAATGGTTCCACCCACAGAGCCATATCAATCCTTCCACTAACATACCATATCAATGGTTCCACTAACAGAACCATATCAATGGTTCCACTAGCAGAGCCATATGAATGGTTCCACTAACAGATCCATATCAATCCTTCCACTAACACTGCCATATCAATGGTTCCACTAACATAGCCATATAAATGGTTCCACTAACATAGCCATATAAATGGATCCCCTAACAGAGCCATATCAATGGTTCCACTAACATAGTCATATCAATGGTTTCACTAACATAGCCATATAAATGCTTCCACTACCAGAGCCATATCAATGGTTCCACTGACAAAGCCATATAAATGGTTCCACTAACATAGCCATATCAATGGTTCCACTAACAGAGCAATATTAATGGTTCCACTAACAGAGCCATATCAAGCCTTCCACTAACAAAGCCATATCAATGGTTCCATTAACAGAGCCATATCAATGGTTCCACTAACATAGCCATATTAATGGTTCCACTAACAGAGCCATATCAATCCTTCCACTAACACTGCCATATCAATGGTTCCACTAACATAGCCATATAAATGGTTCCACTAACATAGCCATATAAATGGATCCCCTAACAGAGCCATATCAATGGTTCCACTAACATAGTCATATCAATGGTTTCACTAACATAGCCATATAAATGCTTCCACTACCAGAGCCATATCAATCCTTCCACTAACAAAGCCATATAAATGGTTCCACTAACATAGCCATATCAATGGTTCCACTGACATAGCCTTATCAATGGTTCAACTAATAACAGAGCCATATCAATGGTTCCACTAAAAGAGCCACATCAATGCCTCCACTAACAGAGCCATATCAATGGTTCCACTAACATAGCTATATCAATGGTTCCACTAACAGAGCCATAGCAATGCCTCCACTAACAGAGCCATATCAATGCTTCCACTAACATAGCCTTATCAATGCTTCCACTAACATAGCCATATCAATGATTCCACTAACAGAGCCATATCAATGGTTCCACTAACAGAACCAAATCAATTGTTCCACTAGCAGAGCCATATCAATGGTTCCACTAACAGATCCATATAAATCCTTCCACTAACAGAGCCATATCAATGGTTCCACTAACAGAGCCATATCAATGGTTCCACCCACAGAGCCATATCAATGGTTCCACTGACATAGCCATATCAATGGTTCCACTAACATAGCCATATCAATGGTTCCACTAACAGAGCGATATCAATGGTTCCACTAACATAGCCATATCAATGGTTCCACTAACATAGCCATATCAATGGTTCCACTAACATAGCCATATCAATGGTTCCACCCACAGAGCCATATAAATGGTTCCACCCACAGAGCCATTTCAATCCTTCCACTAACATAACCATATCAATGGTTCCACTAACAGAACCATATCAATGGTTCCACTAGCAGAGCCATATGAATGGTTCCATTAACAGATCCATATAAATCCTTCCACTAACACTGCCATATCAATGGTTCCACTAACATATCCATATAAATGGATCCACTAACATAGCCATATCAATGGTTCCACTAACAGAGTCATATCAATGCCTCCACTACCAGAGCCATATCAATGCTTCCACTAACATAGCCATATCAATGGTTCCACTAACAGAGCCATATCAATGGTTCCACTAACATAGCCATATCAATGGTTCCACTAACAGAGCCATATCAATGCCTCCAATAACAGAGCCATATCAATGGTTCCACTAACATAGCCATATCAATGCTTCCACTAACAGAGCCATATCAATCCTTCCACTAACAAGGCCATATCAATGGTTCCACTAACAGAGCCATATCAATTGTTCCACTATCATAGCCATATCAATGCATCCACTAACAGAGCCATATCAATGGTTCCACTAACAGAGCCATATCAATGGTTCCACTAACATAGCCATATCAATGGTTCCACCCACAGAGCCATATCAACCCTTCCACTAACATAGCCATATCAATGGTTCCACTAACAGAGCCATATCAATGGTTCCACTAACAGAGCCATATCAATGCTTCCACTAACAGAGCCATATCAATGGTTCCACTAACAGAGCCATATCAATGCCTCCACTAACAGAGCCATATCAATGGTTCCACTAACATAGCCATATCAATGCTTCCACTAACAGAGCCATATCAATCCTTCCACTAACAAGGCCATATCAATGGTTCCACTAACAGAGCCATATCAATTGTTCCACTATCATAGCCATATCAATGCATCCACTAACAGAGCCATATCAATGGTTCCACTAACAGAGCCATATCAATGGTTCCACTAACATAGCCATATCAATGGTTCCACCCACAGAGCCATATCAACCCTTCCACTAACATAGCCATATCAATGGTTCCACTAACAGAGCCATATCAATGGTTCCACTAACAGAGCCATATCAATGCTTCCACTAACAGAGCCATATCAATGGTTCCACTAACAGAGCCATATCAATGGTTCCACTAACAGAACCAAATCAATTGTTCCACTAGCAGAGCCATATCAATGGTTCCACTAACAGATCCATATCAATCCTTCCACTAACAGAGCCATATCAATGGTTCCACTAACAGAGCCATATCAATGGTTCCACCCACAGAGCCATATCAATGGTTCCACCCACAGAGCCATATCAATGGTTCCACTGACATAGCCATATCAATCCTTCCACTAACATAGCCATATCAATGGTTCCACTAACATAGCCATATCAATGGTTCCACTAACATAGCCATATCAATGGTTCCACTAACAGAGCCATATCAATATTTCCACTAACAGAGCCATATAAATGGTTCCACTAACATAGCCATATCAATGGTTCCACCCACAGAGCCATATCAATGGTTCCACCCACAGAGCCATATCAATCCTTCCACTAACAAGGCCATATCAATGGTTCCACTAACATAGCCATATCAATGGTTCCACTAACATAGCCTTATCAATGGTTCCACTAACAGAGCCATATCAATCCTTCCACTAACAGAGTCATATCAATGGTTACACTAACAGAGCCATATCAATGGTTCCACTAACATAGCCATATAAATGGTTCCATTAACATAGCCATATCAATCCTTCCACTAACAGAGCCATATCAATGGTTCCACTAACATAACCATATCAGATAGCACTATTGGGTGACCTGAAAAGTCGTAGTCAATCAATCAATAACATAATAATACTTTTAGCAAAATGAGCTTCCAGCCAGATATCAATTAACCTCTACGGGATCGGTGTCGCTGTACCGGGACGGGACTCATCTGCCATATGTGACCGGAATGGCGTTGTAAACAATGGCAGCATATGGGCTGAAAGGTTAAAGTCTTGTTACTCTAACTGCAGTGTCCAATGTACAGTAGCTAACTGCAGTGTCCAATGTACAGTAGCTATTACAGCAAAACAAATACCATGCTATTGTTTGAGGATAGTGCACAACAACAAATCAATTTTGTCACGGCAACTGTTTTGATACACTCACCTCTGAAGGTAAATAATGTACTTGCGTTCAGTAATCTTGCTCTGATTTGTCATCCTGAGGGTCCCAGAGATAAAATGTAGCATAGTTTTGTTTGATAAAATCTTTTTTTTTTATTCAAATGTTGGAACTGGGTTCTACAGTTTGAACCCCCTGCTGTCTCTGGCTCCACACCCACCCCGCCCGGCCATCTAGATGTGTGAAAGTTAGTGTATAAGCTAATGATCCATCATGTATGACATTCCTGGGAGTGTGTAAACTTACATTTTGTATAACCATATCATTTTTTGTATGTTCTCTATCGTTATGTACTTGGGAAATGTATCAATTGACCCGTTTCTGGTGACTTAGTGTGAAGTAAAGACACTCGGCTAAAGGCTTCCATGTTACAACCTGTTTGGATAATGTGCTATTGATTTTTTTACCAATCTGCTGCTGTACATGTTGTGTATTTTGTGGAATTACATTAGTTTGGCATCGGGGGAGAAAATGTTGTTATTCCTTCGTCATAATTTGTTCAGGAAATGTGAAGAGTGGGTCCTGGGCGGCAGGTAAGAGCGTAGTGCCAGTAACCGAAAGGTCGCTGGTTCTAATCCCCGAGCCGACTAGGTGAAAAATCTGTCGATGTGCCCTTGAGCAAGGCACTTAACCCTAATTGCTCCTGTAAGTCGCTCTGGATAAGAGCATCTGCTAAATGACTGAAAATGTAAAAAAAAAAAATGTAAATGGTTAATCTATAAACTGGGGTACAGGCTGGACATCTACACTCCATTAACAGGGGAATATGAACAATAGAAGCTTCTTGATAATCAGTGTTGATAACAGTGCCTGAGAAAATATTTATTGGATGCCACATTGCTGTAATGTTGAATGCTGAAGTCAAGCTGTGAAATCTTTTGTTGGTGTTAATAATACAACCAATAGAGCCAGAAGCATTTTTTTGAAGCCCATGGGGCATGATTCTGAACAAAACCAAGGTGATAGAGAAATACAGGGATCCAACATATTTGTGTTTTTTTGTTTGTTTATGAATTACCATTATTTCATTTTCATGGTACCTCCTAAATGGTTTGCTTGAGGAATTCCAACTCAATATCTTTGGCGAAGATAGCCATTTTACCCGGCAGGCACAGAAGACCTTGGGAAACGTAAGGATCAAAGGCTCAGTCTTTCTTCGGGGTGTTTAGCACCTTGCAGTAGATATCTGGAAGCTGCGGCGTTGTTTGTTTTAGGGTTGGGAGGGTTAGAGGGGGCTTTTCAGTTCTGACAGACTGCTACCTGCGTAGGGGGTCTCGAACACAACCACATTAAGCCATATGGCCTGAGTTAGGTTCCATTGAAGCTATGGGCTAATTACGGTGCAGAGAGGGGAGGTTAGGGGGATGATGATCGGGCCGATTGGACCATTGTGTGTGTGCCTCATCCAACCATCCAACCCCTATGGTGAGGTACACCTGTTCCCCTTATAAAAAAGCCCTCTCTCAGTTTAGCTGTTGGCTAGCACCATGTAATGACCTATCCGGGGGGGGGGCTGTAATGCCTTTTCTGTTTAGCGTAACGCCGTTAAGCTATACACCGTCAGCAACCACTGTACTGCAACTTACAATAGGGAGAGATGGTCCTCTGTATCCCAGCTTTGTTAGGCAATGGCCAGACAATGGCCTAGAAAACATGGCCAGAAAACAGCGATACTTTTGTTTTACAATATAAATGAAGCGTTCTCTGCTTGTGAAATATTATTTAATTTCATACAGGCAAAGAACCATTGGGGATAAAGGGAAATTCCTATATGTCTTATATTTCACCATTCATTCATTGTGTCTCCTGAGTGGCGCAGTGGTCTAAGGCACTGCATCACAGTGCTAACTGTGCCACTAGAGATCCTGGTTTGAATCCAGGCTCTGTCGCAGCCGGCCGCGACCGGGAGACTCATGGGCGGTGCACAATTGGCCCAGGGTAGGGGAGGGAATGGCCGGCAGGGATGTAGCTCAGTTGATAGAGCATGGTGTTTGCAACGCCAGGGTTGTGGGTTCATTTCCCACGGGGGGCCAGTATAAAAAAAAAAAAATGTATTCACTAACTGTAAGTTGCTCTGGATAAGAGTGTCTGCTAAATAATGTAAATGTAATACTAGTTGACCTCACAAAAAGAAGATCCTGTGGGTTTGTATGTGTCGTTTTCCTGTACCGGCCACAACATATTGTACTGCAGAGGCCTTGTCCCATAATGTGTGTTCTTCAAGGCACAGCTTGACTCAACATCCTTTTTCTCTCTCGTTTTGCATTCTGTTGTCTCAGGTTTGAGGAGAGAGAGGGGAGAGAGGAGGGAAAAACGTCCCTGGTAGCGTTTTCATCAAAGGCTTTTCTGTCAGCACTTCAGAGTGGCGGTGGTATGGAAAAGTGTTGTGCTGCCCGGAAAGCTGTCAGAGAACACACATCTTGGATGGGACCCTGGTAATTCAACTGGGCTCCTGTCTGCTATGTTCTCTGGTCTCCTCATTATGCACGGTGAGATGGTATGGGTCTCTCTCTCTCTCTCTCTCTCTCTCTCTCTCTCTCTCTCTCTCTCTCCACCCCCCTCTCTCTCACTCTCTCTCTCTCTCTCTTTCGCTCTCTCGCTGTTTTATCTGTCAGATACCTCTCCAACCCATTTATTTTCCACCCATACCTTGTTTATTAGTTGTTAACATCAAAAGGAACTGTCTGAACGTCATGGCAGAAAAATGTAGGCCTAGAGATGAACAAGGAAGACTTGAGGAAGGTGACAATTGAATATGTTTACTTGTGACGGGAGATGTGCAGGTGAGCAGAGACTTCATTTGACTGGGAGGCTCCAGGGTAGACATACACTTGTAAAGGAGGCCGTCATCTGACAGCCTGGTTCCTGCTCTGCTCTCCGGGTAAACAACTAAAGAAAAAACAACAACATGAAATTCAAAATACTTAGATCAAATAAGAATAAATAAACTAGTAACACAAGCATGTTGACTGTCAGAAAAGAGCATTAGCCTGTTCAAAATAATACCTTCTTCTTGGGGGCACATCCTGTCATGACATTTGTACTTTGAGCAGAACTGAAGAACATTATTCGTAGGGTTTTTGTAGGTCGACAAAAAGATAAAAAAACAAATCAATTCTAAAATATATGATACTTAGAGTTTAGGTCTATGGTCTTGTGTTAAAATAGTCAGTAGCGATGGCATTCGGTTGCAGTTTATTTCAAGTTTTTGTGTAAATGCATTATATTGAGTATTTGTATAGATGGGTTAGCTGACAATGTCATGAAAACTATGCGCACGCTTCAATGGGGTAGAATTCCGTAGAGTTGTTGTGATTCTGGGGGTGCAATAACATACATCTGATGAGATCTAACACCTATATGGGGGTGTTATAACATACATCTGATGAGATCTAACACCTATATGGGGGTGCAATAACATACATCTGATGAGATCTAACATCTATATGGGGGTGTTATAACGTACATCTGATGAGATCTAACACCTATATGGGGGTGCAATAACATACATCTGATGAGATCTAACACCTATATGGGGGTGCAATAACATACATCTGATGAGATCTAACACCTATATGGGGGTGCAATAACATACATCTGATGAGATCTAACACCTATATGGGGGTGTTATAACATACATCTGATGAGATCTAACACCTATATGGGGGTGTTATAACATACATCTGATGAGATCTAACACCTATATGGGGGTTCAATAACATACATCTGATGAGATCTAACACCTATATGGGGGTTCAATAACATACATCTGATGAGATCTAACACCTATATGGGGGTGCAATAACATACATCTGATGAGATCTAACACCTATATGGGGGTGTTATAACATACATCTGATGAGATCTAACACCTATATGGGGGTGCAATAACATACATCTGATGAGATCTAACACCTATATGGGGGTGTTATAACATACATCTGAAGAGATCTAACACCTATATGGGGTGTTATAACATATAGGTGAGATGAGATCTAACAGCCCCATATAGGTGTTAGATCTCATCAGATGTATGTTATAACACCCCCATATAGGTGTTAGATCTCATCAGATGTATGTTATAACACCCCCATATAGGTGTTAGATCTCATCAGATGTATGTTATAACACCCCCATATAGGTGTTAGATCTCATCAGATGTATGTTATAACACCCCCATATAGGTGTTAGATCTCATCAGATGTATGTTATAACACCCCCATATAGGTGTTAGATCTCATCAGATGTATGTTATAACACCCCCATATAGGTGTTAGATCTCATCAGATGTATGTTATAACACCCCCATATAGGTGTTAGATCTCATCAGATGTATGTTATAACACCCCCATACAGGTGTTAGATCTCATCAGATGTATGTTATAACACCCCCATACAGGTGTTAGATCTCATCAGATGTATGTTATAACACCCCCATACAGGTGTTAGATCTCATCAGATGTATGTTATAACACCCCCATACAGGTGTTAGATCTCATCAGATGTATGTTATAACACCCCCATATAGGTGTTAGATCTCATCAGATGTATGTTATAACACCCCCATACAGGTGTTAGATCTCATCAGATGTATGTTATAACACCCCCATACAGGTGTTAGATCTCATCAGATGTATGTTATAACACCCCCATATAGGTGTTAGATCTCATCAGATGTATGTTATAACACCCCCATATAGGTGTTAGATCTCATCAGATGTATGTTATAACACCCCCATATAGGTGTTAGATCTATATAACACCCCCCCAGCAGCATTGCAGTTTTTGAAACAAACCGGTGCGCCTGGCACCTACTACCATACCCCGTTCAAAAGCACTTACATATTTCTCAATTGTCTAAAGGCTTTAAAATACTTATTTAACCTGTCTCCTCCCCGTCATCTACACTGATTGAAGTGGATTTAACACCTGGATTCACCTGGTCAGTCTATGTCATGGAAATGTTTTGTATACTCAGCGTATGATGCACACAGCAGTCTTGAAATAACTGCCTTGATCCTTTAAACATTGTCCTTTTCAATATAATTGTATTGCATTCATCTGTTAGCAAAACCCTCACCACTGACTCAACGACTGGGCATTCATTTTTAGCTGAGGTTCAAACATATAGTCAGACTTCTAAGAGGTCTTCCTCTGAAACAAGATACAGCTGCTACTGAGGGTTTTTCTTGATCTAATTGTATGTCTTCTTTCCATTCCTTTTATATCTGTTAGAGGTCTACAGACAGAGACATTTCGTTGCATGCTGTGATCACAACACCAAGTATTGATTGGATACACGGAGGACATTTTCAACAAAAGGCCTCCTGTTGCGAGCTCCCAGCTAAATACTACAGAGAATATCTGTGACCTTTTAGCAGTATCTTAAACCCTTCTCGGTAAGTGCATTTTGTGTGTTTGATTACGGAGAGTAAATGCCAACAGGCTATTGATGTTGACTGGAAGGGCATGCTGATGACAGCTGTGAGTTAGAACAGGAACCAAGCCACACAGCCAATGTCTTATTTATTTATTTTAAAATCATTTCTATAAGATGGAGCAGGGAAAAGTGATTTCCATGTTTCCTGGTAGTACGCACCACATTAAGCACAAAAGAGTACTCAAATGACTGATATTTCACGCACTGCACTTCACAACATTTATTACAAACTCCAATTCAAACTTGATGGCTTACGGAGCCATTGTAAAATATATGTCTGAATGTAGAGAGTGCCCCTATAGTGAGACACACAGACCTCCATGAAAGGCAAGCCGGATGTCACGGGGTTAAACGCTCTCCCCTTCTCTCAGTAGGATGGATCTTTGCATGCACGTCTCTCTGAGGCAGCTTAAGGGGCTTTGACATACAGGCACCCCCAGCACCCTCAGCCCCATCCCAAGTCCACTCCATCCACCACTCCAACCCTTCCACCCCCCTCCATCCCTCTCTATGCCCCCTGGCCCATGTCAGCCCCCCCTGGACCCTCTGTGGAAAAGGGTTCCACTTGCAGATGGGTCCCCAGCCCACGTGCAGACAGTGGGCCATACACTCTTAGAAGTAAAGGTGCTATCTAGAACCCTTTTTGGTTCCCGGTAGAACCCTTTTGGTTCCAAGTAAAACTATTTTGGGTTCCTCAAAGGGTTCTCTCATGGGGACGGCTGAAGAACCCTTTTAGGTTCTAGATATCACCTTTACTTCTAAGAGTGTATGGCCCACTGTCTGCACGTTGTCTGGGACCCATCTGCTCGTGGGCTGGACCCCCTCTTGCTCTCTCTCCGCTCTCTCGCTCTCTCACCCTCTCTCTCTCTCTCTCTCTCTCTCTCTCTCTCTCTCTCTCTCTCTCTCTCTCTCTCTCTCTCTCTCTCTCTCTCTCTCTCTCTCTCTCTCCTCTCTCTCTCTCTCTCCCTCTCTCTCTCTCTCTCTCTCCCTCCCTCTCTCTCTCTCTCTCTCTCTCTCTCTCTCTCTCTCTCTCCCTCTCTCTCTCTCTCTCTCTCTCTCTCTCTCTCTCTCTCTCTCTCTCTCTCTTCTCTCTCTCTCTCTCACCCTCTCTTCCTCTCTCTCTCTCTCTCTCTCTCTCTCTCTCTCTCTCTCTCTCTCCTCTCTCTCTCTCTCTCTCCTCTCTCTCTCTCTCTCTCTCTCACCCTCTCTTTCTCTCCCTCTTTCTCTCTCTCTCTCACCCTCTCACCCTCTCTTTCTCTCCCTCCCTCTCTCTCTCTCTCTCTCTCCCTCCCTCTCTCTCTTTCTCTCCCTCCCTCTCTCTCTCTCTCCATCTTCAGCGGCAGCACCAAGGTGAGGTGAAGGGAACGGGGGAGCTCAGGTCTTCGGGAAGGGGGAGAGCAAATTAAAGCTCACCACAGGAACCGTGCCACCCCTGGCACTTATTCTGATGCAACAGCTGCAGATACAACAACCATCATCTGACATCCTGACACACGTCTGTGCCAGGTGGGCTGGGCGGGCTGGTTGTGCGAGGCGGGCTGGGCGGGAGAGGCGTGCTGGGCGGACGAGGCGTGCTGGGCGAGCGAGGCGTGCTGGGGGGGGCGAGGCGGGCCATCGAGCCAATGCCAGCGCTCAGTCACCCAGGGCACCTAGTCGTCCCAGTCCCAGCCTTAAGCAAAACAGGTGTACAACATCCTGTATCAGGTCCTGAGGGGGACTGGAGAACAAAGTAGAGACACCTACAAAAAAACAAAAGGAGGTTATGGCTCCGGCTGACAAGCTCATTGATAATATTTTAGATGAATTAGACCTGCAAGTTGACTGCAAATGACCTCTATTGTCTCTCCTAGACTGCAGGACACAGGCAGGTTCCAACTGGAGACATTATTTATTCTGTTTTTTTGGGGGGTGGGTAAAGAATAACTCCCTTGCCATGTAAACCCAGGGAACTAGTTATGTTGCTGTATCAATACACCTCCCTCATCATGTAAACCCAGGGAACTAGTTCTGTTGCTGTATCAATACACCTCCCTCATCATGTAAACCCAGGGAACTAGTTCTGTTGCTGTATCAATACACCTCCCTCATCATGTAAACCCAGGGAACTAGTTCTGTTGCTGTATCAATACACCTCCCTCATCATGTAAACCCAGGGAACTAGTTCTGTTGCTGTATCAATACACCTCCCTCATCATGTACAGTGGGGAAAAAATGTATTTAGTCAGCCACCAATTGTGCAAGTTCTCCCACTTAAAAAGATGAGAGAGGCCTGTAATTTTCAACATAAGTACACGTCAACTATGACAGACAAATTGAGGAAAAAAAATCCAGAAAATCACATTGTAGGATTTTTAATGAATTTATTTGCAAATTATGGTGGAAAATATGTATTTGGTCACCTGCAAACAAGCAAGATTTCTGGCTCTCACAGACCTGTAACTTCTTATTTAAGAGGCTCCTCTGTCCTTCACTCGTTACCTGTATTAATGGCACCTGTTTGAACTTTTTATCAGTATAAAAGACACCTGTCCACAATCTCAAACAGTCACACACCAAACTCCACTATGGCCAAGACCAAAGAGCTGTCAAAGGACACCAGAAACAAAATTGTAGACCTGCACCAGGCTGGGAAGACTGAATCTGCAATAGGTAAACAGCTTGGTTTGAAGAAATCAACTGTGGGAGCAATTATTAGGAAATGGAAGACATACAAGACCACTGATAATCTCCCTCGATCAGGGGCTCCACGCAAGATCTCACCCCGTGGGGTCAAAATGATCACAAGAACGGTGAGCAAAAATCCCAGAACCACACGGGGGGACCTAGTGAATGACCTGCAGAGAGCTGGGACCAAAGTAACAAAGCCTACCATCAGTAACACACTACGCCGCCAGGGACTCAAATCCTGCAGTGCCAGACGTGTCCCCCTGCTTAAGCCAGTACATGTCCAGGCCCGTCTGAAGTTTGCTAGAGTGCATTTGGATGATCCAGAAGAGGATTGGGAGAATGTCATATGGTCAGATGAAACCAAAATAGAACTTTTTGGTAAAAACTCAACTCGTCGTGTTTGGAGGACAAAGAATGCTTAGTTGCATCCAAAGAACACCATGCCTACTGTGAAGCATGGGGGTGGAAATATTATGCTTTGGGGCTGTTTTTCTACAAAGGGACCAGGACGACTGATCCGTGTAAAGGAAAGAATGAATGGGGCCATGTATCGTGAGATTTTGAGTGAAAACCTCCTTCCATCAGCAAGGGCATTGCAGATTAAACGTGGCTGGGTCTTTCAGCATGACAATGATCCCAAACACACCACCCGGGCAACGAAGGAGTGGCTTCGTAAGAAGCATTTCAAGGTCCTGGAGTGGCCTAGCCAGTCTCCAGATCTCAACCCCATAGAAAATCTTTGGAGGGAGTTGAAAGTCCGTGTTGCCCAGCGACAGCCCCAAAACATCACTGCTCTAGAGAAGATCTGCATGGAGGAATGGGCCAAAATACCAGCAACAGTGTGTGAAAACCTTGTGAAGACTTACAGAAAACGTTTGACCTGTGTCATTGCCAACAAAGGGTATATAACAAAGTATTGAGAAACTTTTGTTATTGACCAAATACTTATTTTCCACCATAATTTGCAAATAAATTCATTAAAAATCCTACAATGTGATTTTCTGGATTTTCTTTTCTCATTTTGTCTGTCATAGTTGACGTGTACCTATGATGAAAATGACAGGCCTCTCTCATCTTTTTAAGTGGGAAAACTTGCACAATTGGTGGCTGACTAAATACTTTTTTTCCCCACTGTAAACCCATGGAACTAGTTCTGTTGCTGTATCAATACACCTCCCTCATCATGTAAACCCAGGGAGCTAGTCCTGTTGCTGTATCAATACACCTCCCTCATCATGTAAACCCAGGGAACTAGTTCTGTTGCTGTATCAATACACCGCCCTCATCATGTAAACCCAGGGAACTAGTTCTGTTGCTGTATCAATACACCTCCCTCATCATGTAAACCCAGGGAACTAGTTCTGTTGCTGTATCAATACACCTCCCTCATCATGTAAACCCAGGGAACTAGTTCTGTTGCTGTATCACTACACCTCCCTCATCATGTAAACCCAGGGAACTAGTTCTGTTGCTGTATCAATACACCTCCCTCATCATGTAAACCCAGGGTACTAGTTCTGTTGCTGTATCAATACACCTCCCTCATCATGTAAACCCAGGGAACTAGTTCTGTTGCTGTATCACTACTCCTCCTGTTGGGCTGCTAGTTGGCCACTAGTGGTGTGGTTTAATCAATCAATCAATCAATTTTATTTTATATAGCCCTTCTTACATCAGCTAATATCTCGAAGTGCTGTACAGAAACCCAGCCTAAAACCCCAAACAGCTAGTAATGCAGGTGTAGAAGCACGGTGGCTAGGAAAAACTCCCTAGAAAGGCAAAAGCCTAGGAAGAAACCTAGAGAGGAACCAGGCTATGAGGGGTGGCCAGTCCTCTTCTGGCTGTGCCGGGTGGAGATTATAACAGAACCATGCCAAGATGTTCAAAAATGTTCATAAGTGACAAGCATGGTCAAATAATAATCAGGAATAAATCTCAGTTGGCTTTTCATAGCCGATCATTAAGAGTTGAAAACAGCAGGTCTGGGACAGGTAGGGGTTCCATAACCGCAGGCAGAACAGTTGAAACTGGAATAGCAGCAAGGCCAGGCGGACTGGGGACAGCAAGGAGTCACCACGGCCGGTAGTCCCGACGTATGGTCCTAGGGCTCAGGTCTCTCAGTTGGCTTTTCATAGCCGATCATTAAAGAGTTGAAAACAGCAGGTCTGGGACAGGTAGGGGTTTCGTAGCCGCAGGCAGAACAGTTGAAACTGGAATAGCAGCAAGGCCAGGCGGACTGGGGACAGCAAGGTGTCATCATGCCCGGTAGTCCTGACGTATGGTCCTAGGGCTCAGGTTCTCAGAGAGAAAGAGAGAACGAGAGAATTAGAGAGAGCATACTTAAATTCACACAGGACACTGGATAAGACAGGAGAAGTACTCCAGGTATAACCAACTAACCCCAGCCCCCGACACATAAACTACTGCAGCATAAATACTGGAGGCTGAGACAGGAGCGGTCCGGAGACACTGTGGCCCCATCCGAAGAAACCCCGGACAGGGCCAAACAGGAAGGATATAACCCCACCCACTCCGCCAAAGCACAGCCCCGCACCACTAGAGGGATATCCCCAACCACCAACTTACAATCCTGAGACAAGGCCGAGTATAGCCCACAGAGGTCTCCACCACAGCACAAACCAAGGGGGGGGCGCCAACCCAGACAGGAAGATCACGTCAGTAACTCAACCCACTCAAGTGACGCACCCCTCCCAGGGACGGCATGAAAGAGCACCAGCAAGCCAGTGACTCAGCCCCTGCAACAGGGTTAGAGGCAGAGAACCCCAGTGGAGAGGGGAACCGGCCCGGCAGAGACAGCAAGGGCTGTTCGTTGCTCCAGCCTTTCCGTTCACCTTCACACTCCTGGGCCAGACTACACTCAATCATATGACCTACTGAAGAGATAAGTCTTCAGTAAAGACTTAAAGGTTGAGACCGAGTCTGCGTCTCTCACATGGGTAGGCAGACTGTTCCATAAAAATGGAGATCTATAGGAGAAAGCCCTGCCTCCCGCTGTTTGCTTAGAAATTCTAGGGACAATTAGGAGGCCTGCGTCTTGTGACCGTAGCGTACGTATTGGTATGTACGGCAGGACCAACTCGGAAAGATAGGTAGGAGCAAGCCCTTGTAACGCTTTATAGGTTAACAGTAAAACCTTGAAATCAGCCCTTGCCTTAACAGGAAGCCAGTGTAGGGAAGCTAGCACTGGAGTAATATGATCAAATTTCTTGGTTCTAGTCAGGATTCTAGCAGCCGTATTTAGCACTAACTGAAGTTTATTTAGTGCTTTATCCGGGTAGCCGGAAAATAGAGCATTGCAGTAGTCTAACCTAGAAGTAACAAATGCATGGATTAATTTTTCTGCATCATTTTTGGACAGAAAATTTCTGATTTTTGCAATGTTACGTAGATGGAAAAAAGCTGTCCTTGAAACAGTCTTGATATGTTCGTCAAAAGAGAGATCAGGGTCAAGAGTAACACCGAGGTCCTTCACAGTTTTATTTGAGACGACTTTACAACCATCTAGATGAATTGTCAGATTTAACAGAAGATCTCTTTGTTTCTTGGGACCTAGAACAAGCATCTCTGTTTTGTCCGAGTTTAAAAGTAAAAGTTTTCAGCCATCCACTTCCTTATGTCTGAAACACAGGCTTCTAGCGAGGGCAATTTTGGGGCTTCACCATGTTTCATTGAAATGTACAGCTGTGTGTCATCCGCATAGCAGTGAAAGTTAACATTATGTTTTCGAATAACATCCCCAAGAGGTAAAATATATAGTGAAAACAATAGTGGTCCTAAAACGGAACCTTGAGGAACACCGAAATGTACAGTTGATTTGTCGGAGGACAGACCATTCACAGAGACAAACTGATATCTTTCCGACAGGTAGGATCTAAACCAGGCCAGAACTTGTCCGTGTAGACCAATTTGGGTTTCCAGTCTCTCCAAAAGAATGTGGTGATCGATGGTGTCAAAGGCAGCACTAAGGTCTAGTAGCACGAGGACAGATGCAGAGCCTCGGTCTGACGCCATTAAAAGGTCATTTACCACCTTCACAAGTGCAGTCTCAGTGCTATGATGGGGTCTAAAAACCAGACTGAAGCATTTCGTATACATTGTTTGTCTTCAGAAAGGCAGTGAGTTGCTGCGCAACAGCTTTTTCTAAAATTTTTGAGAGGAATGGAAGATTCGATATAGGCCGATAGTTTTTCATATTTTCCGGGTCAAGGTTTGGCTTTTTTCAAGAGAGGCTTTATCACTGCCACTTTTAGTGAGTTTGGTACACATCCGGTGGATAGAGAGCTGTTTATTATGTTCAACATAGGAGGGCCAAGCACAGGAAGCAGCTCCTTCAGCAGTTTAGTAGGAATAGGATCCAGTATGCAGCTTGAAGGTTTAGAGGCCATGATTATTTTCATCATTGTGTCAAGAGATATAGTACTAAAACACTTAAGTGTCTCTCCCGATCCCAGGCCCTCGCAGAGCTGTGCAGATCCAGGACAGCTAAGCCCTGGAGGAATACGCAGATTCAAAGAGGAGTCCGTAATTTGCTTTCTAATGGTCATGATCTTTTCCTCAAAGAAGTTCATGAATTTATCACTGCTGAAGTGAAAGCCATCCTCTCTTGGGGAATGCTGCTTTTTAGTTAGCTTTGCAACAGTATCAAAAAGAAATTTTGGATTGTTCTTATTTTCCTCAATTAAGTTGGAAAAGTAGGATGATCGAGCAGCAGTGAGGGCTCTTCGGTACTGCACGGTACTGTCTTTCCAAGCTAGTCGGAAGATGGTGTGGCGCCATTTCCGTTCCAATTTCCTGGAAGCTTGCTTCAAAGCTCGGGTATTTTCTGTATACCAGGGAGCTAGTTTCTTATGACAAATGTTTTTCGTTTTTAGGGGTGCAACTGCATCTAGGGTATTGTGCAAGGTTAAATTGAGTTCCTCAGTTAAGTGGTTAACTGATTTTTGTCCTCTGACGTCCTTGGGTAGGCAGAAGGAGTCTGGAAGGGCATCAATGAATTTTTGTGTTGTTTGAGAATTTATAGCACGACTTTTGATGCTCCTTGGTTGGGGTCTGAGCAGATTATTTGTTGCGATTGCAAATGTAATAAAATGGTGGTCCGATAGTCCAGGATTTTGTGGAAAAACATTAAGATCTACAACATTTATTCCATGGGACAAAACTAGGTCCAGAGTATGACTGTGGCAGTGAGTAGGTCCAGAGACATGTTGGACAAAACCCACTGAGTCGATAATGGCTCCGAAAGACTTTTGGAGTGGGTCTGTGGACTTCTCCATGTGAATATTAAAATCACCAAAAATTAGAATATGATCTGCTATGACTACAAGGTCTGATAGGAATTCAGGAAACTCAGAGAGGAACGCTGTATATGGCCCAGGAGGCCTGTAAACAGTAGCTATAAAAAGTGATTGAGTAGGCTGCATAGATTTCATGACTAGAAGCTCAAAAGATGAAAACGCCATTTTTTTTTTTTGTAAATTGAAATTTGCTATCGTAAATGTTAGCAACACCTCCGCCTTTGCGGGATGCACGGGAATATGGTCACTAGTGTAACCAGGAGGTGAGGCCTCATTTAACACAGCAAATTCATCAGGCTTAAGCCATGTTTCAGTCAGGCCAATCACATCGAGATTATGATCAGTGATTAGTTCATTGACTATGACTGCCTTTGAAGTGAGGGATCTAACATTAAGTAACCCTATTTTGAGATGTGAGGTATCACGATCTCTTTCAATAATGGCAGGAATGGAGGAGGTCTTTATCCTAATAAGATTGCTAGGGTGAACACCGCCATGTTTAGTTTTGCCCAACCTAGGTCGAGGCACAGACACAGTCTCAATGGGTATGGCTGAGCTGACTACACTGACTGTGCTATTGGCAGACTCCACTAAGCTGGCAGGTTGGCTAACAGCCTGCTGCCTGGCCTGCACCCTATTTCACTGTGGGGCTAGAGGAGTTAGAGCCCTATCTATGTTGGTAGATAAGAGGAGAGCACCCCTCCAGCTAGGATGGAGTCCGTCACTCCTCAGCAGGTCAGGCTTGGTCCTGTTTGTGGGTGAGTCCCAGAAAGAGGGCCAATTATCCACAAATGTTATCTTTTGGGAGGGGCAGAAAACAGTTTTCAACCAGCGATTAAGTGCTGAGACTCTGCTGTAGAGCTCGTCACTTCCCCTAACTGGGAGGGGCCAGAGACAATTACTCGATGCCGACACATCTTTCTAGCTGATTTACAAGCTGAAGCTATGTTGCACTTGGTGACCTCTGACTGTTTCATCCTAACATCGTTGGTGCCGACGTGGATAACAATATCTCTATACTCTCTACACTCGCCAGTTTTAGCTTTAGCCAGCACCATCTTTAGATTAGCCTTAACGTCGGTAGCCCTGCCCCCTGGTAAACAGTGTATGATCGCTGGGTGATTCGTTTTAAGTCTAATACTGCGGGTAATGGAGTCGCCAATGACTAGGGTTTTCAATTTGTCAGAGCTAATGGTGGGAGCCTTCGGCGTCTCAGACCCCGTTTAATGCTTTTATGTTCTTGTTTTTCCACAATAAGTGTAGTATACTGTACGCTGAAGTTTGGCCAAATGGACCTGGGAAACATATCCAGTCATTTATATCTAGGTATCACCTGGATATCCTTCATCCAGCCCTTTATATCTAGGTATCACCTGGATATCCTTCATCCAGCCCTTTATATCTAGGTATCACCTGGATATCCTTCATCCAGCCCTTTATATCTAGGTATCACCTGGATATCCTTCATCCAGCCCTTTATATCTAGGTATCACCTGGATATCCTTCATCCAGCCCTTTATATCTAGGTATCACCTGGATATCCTTCATCCAGCCCTTTATATCTAGGTATTACCTGGATATCCTTCATCCAGCCCTTTATATCTAGGTATAATAATAATAATAATAATAATAATAATAATAATAATAATAATAATAATAATAATAATAATAATAATAATAATAATAATATGCCATTTATGATTTAGGTATCACCTGGATATCCTTCATCCAGCCCTTTATATCTAGGTATCACCTGGATATCCTTCATCCAGCCCTTTATATCTAGGTATCACCTGGATATCCTTCATCCAGCTCTTTATATCTAGGTATCACCTGGATATCCTTCATCCAGCCCTTTATATCTAGGTATCACCTGGATATCCTTCATCCAGCCCTTTATATCTAGGTATCACCTGGATATCCTTCATCCAGCCCTTTATATCTAGGTATCACCTGGATATCCTTCATCCAGTCCTTTATATCTAGGTATCACCTGGATATCCTTCATCCAGTCCTTTATATCTAGGTATCACCTGGATATCCTTCTGTCATCTAAAACTACTAAGATAGGTTTCTTCATATTTCCATTATATCAATTATAATCCATGAAATGTAAGAGAAAACAGAAAGCGTGCGAGGATGGAAGAATGTTTTGAACATGTCATGTGTACCGAGAGAGAGAGAGAGAGAGAGAGAGAGAGAGAGAGAGAGAGAGAGAGAGAGAGAGAGAGAGAGAGAGAGAGAGAGAGAGGGAGAGAGAGAGAGACAGAGAGAGAGAGAGAGAGAGAACAGAGAGAGAGAGAGAGAGAGAGAGAGAGAGAGAGAGAGAGAGAGAGAGAGAGAGAGAGAGAGAGAGAGAGAGAGAGACAGAGAGACAGAGAGACAGAGAGAGAGAGAGAGACAGAGAGAGAGAGAGACAGAGAGAGAGAGAGAGAGAGAGAGAGAGAGAGAGAGAGAGAGAGAGAGAGAGAGAGAGAGAGAGAGAGAGAGAGAGAGAGAGAGAGAGAGAGAGAGAGAGGTAGAGAGAGAGGGAGTTCTGCTTATAATTTAGGTGACAGATGCCAGTTTTAATCATTAGTTGCTGACCTCCTGCTGCTCAGGTAACAACATGTCCAGAGCGCATGCTGCCTCTGTCCAATGAGGCGCTGTAACACCACCTGATGCACATATACAGTACACACACACACACACACACACACGCACATGCACACGCACACACACACACACACACACACACACACACACACACACACAAACACTTCCCGTGAGATCACCAAGGCAGCGTGGTCATGTTACACACCTGCCCCCATTAAAAATAAAGTAAATAAAATCCCTGTTTTTCGACTAATAAATATGACTCCCATGGTGTGTTATGTATGTATGGGTTCTACTGCCACATACAGTATGTAGTCAGACTCTATAACCTCACACTCCTAAAAAGTTGACTCCACTAACTGCCTGTCTGTGCCAGCATTAGCAGTCCTCTCCATGTGCTTGTTACGTTTACAGCAAAGGGGAGGTAACTGGTGCAGCTTCCTGTGTCTGTGCTGTGCCAGTGCCAGCGCTGGGCATTAGCTTGGCATTAACACCAGCACTTTGTACAAGTCACCCATGAATGATAGCAGCTTTGTGTGACTGGCAGAGTCCACTACACACCCACACACCACTGTCTCCCCGATGCAGCTTTGAAAAAACTTGGGATCCTGTCGGCTGATACATTGTAGATAGCAGACGCTCTTATCGAGAGCGACTTACAGTTAGGGCATTCATCTTAAGATCGCTAGGAGGGACAACCACATATCACTCATAGTAAATACATTTTCCTCAATAAAGTACAATGAACAAAATATAAACGCAACATGCAAAGTGTTGGTCCCATGTTTCATGAGCTGAAATAAAAGATCCCAGAAATGTTCCATATGCACAAAAAGCTTATTTCTCTCAAATGTTGTGCACAAATTTGTTTACATCCCTGTTAGCGAGCATTTCTCCTTTGCCAAGATAATCCATCAACCTGACAGGTGAGGCTTATCAATAAGCTGATTAAAAAGTATGATCATTACACAGGTGAACCTTGTGCTGGGGACAATAAAAGGCAATTCTAAAATGTGCAGTTTTGTCACACAACACAATAATATGCCATTTAGCAGACGCTTTTATCCAAAGCGACTTACAGTCATGCGTGCATACATTTTTTTGTGTATGGGTGGTACCGGGGATCGATCCCACTACCTTGGCGTTACAAACGCCGTGCTCTACCAGCTGAGCTACAGAGGACCTCAATGCCACAGATGTCTCAAGTTTTGAGGGAGTGTGCAATTGGCATGCTGACTGCAGGAATGTCCACCAGAGCTGTTGCCAGAGAATTCCATGTTCATTTCTCTAGGATAAGCCGCCTCCAACGTCGTTTTAGAGAATTTGTCAGTACGTCCAACCGGCCTCACAACCACAGACCACATGTTACCATGGCAGCCCAGGATCTCCACATCCGGCTTTTTCACCTGCGGGATCGTCTGAGAGTGTCACGATCGTCAGGGAGAGACCAATGCTCAGCGTTGAAGGTGAACATATTTATATTTATTTAATGATCACACGATCAAAACAACAAACGAAAACGTGACGTCTACGGTTTAAACACAAACCAACACGAACAAGAAACCACAAACACAAAGTGAAAGACAGACAGTTAAATATGGCTCCCATTCAGAGACAACCAGCTGACACTCGTTGCCTCTGATTGGGAGTCACTCAGGCCAACATAGAAATACAAACATAGAATACACACCCTGGCTCAACATAACAGTGTCCCCAGAGCCAGGGCGTGACAGTACCCCCCCCTAAAGGCGCGGACTCTGACCGCGCCAACTAAATACCACAGGGGAGGGACCGGGTGGGCACTCCGCCTTGGCGGCGGATCCGGCTCCGGGCCTGATCCCCACTCCCTCTCCAACCCCCCAAAGTACCCCTGGTCCGGTCTGGCCCCGCTGGCCGGAGCTGGACTGCACACTGATGGAGCGGATTGCTCTAGCTCCGGCGTAACGCATCTGACCGGTGCCGGACCAGGCACCAGTGGAACAGGCACGGGCCGTGCCGGACCGACGACGCACACCACTGGCTTGGTGTGGGGAACAGGCACGGGCCGTGCTGGACTGACGACGCACACCACTGGCTTGGTGTGGGGAGCAGGAGCGGGCTGGACAGGGCTGACGAAACGCACCACAGACTTGGTGCGGGGAGCAGGAATGGGCCGGACTGGGCTGGCGACGCGCACCACAGACTTGGTGTGGAGAGCAGGAACGGGCCGGACAGGGCTGACGAAACGCACCACAGACTTGGTGCGGGGAGCAGGAATGGGCCGGACTGGGCTGGCGACGCGCACCACAGACTTGGTGCGGAGAGCAGGAACGGGCCGGACAGGGGCTGACGAAACGCACCACAGACTTGGTGCGGGAGCAGGAATGGGCCGAGCCGGGCTGACGAAACGCACCACAGACTTGGTGCGGGGAGCAGGAATGGGCCGAGCCGGGCTGACGGAGCGCACCACTGACTTGGAGCGGGGAGCAGGAACGGGCCGAGCCGGGCTGACGAGACGCACCACAGACTCGGTGCGGGGAGCAGGAATGGGCCGGACTGGGCTGGCGACGCCGCACCACAGACTTGGTGCGGAGAGCAGGAACGGGCCGGACAGGGCTGACGCAAACGCACCACAGACTTGGTGCGGGGAGCAGGAACAGACCGGACCGTACTGGGGACACACACCACTGGCCCTACACCGGGATCTGGAACGGGCCGGACCGGACTGGTAACACACCCCAGTACCTCTCGCCGTGCCTCTCCACCTTCCATCCCCTCTTCGACCAGTGGCCCCCGTAACCTGGCGGCCTCCTCTGCCAACCCGCTGGACCGCTCTATCGCGGCCTCCTGCTGCCCCGACGTCGTGAGCCCCCCCCCTAAAATTTTTCTGGGGGTCTCTCCTCCCCGTGGGCCAGGCCTCTATCGTTCTCGCCCAACTCTCGCTCCTCTGTCTCCAACTCCAGCCATTCTGCTCTTCATTAGGCTTGACCCAGTCGAAACTCTTCCTCCACTGTTCCCAAGTCCATCCACTCTGCTCTTTACAAGGCTGGACCCAGTCGAGGTTGCCACGGAGATCTGCAAGCGATTCCCCAGGCAATGGCTCCTGGACACGCTGCTTGGTCCAGTTTTGGTGGTTTCTTCTGTCACGATCGTCAGGGAGAGACCAATGCGCAGCGTTGAAGGTGAACATATTTATATTTATTTAATGATCACACGATCAAAACAACAAACGAAAACGTGACGTCTACGGTTTAAACACAAACCAACACGAACAAGAAACCACAAACTCAAAGTGAAAGACAGACAGTTAAATATGGCTCCCAATCAGAGACAACCAGCTGACACTCGTTGCCTCTGATTGGGAGTCACTCAGGCCAACATAGAAATACAAACATAGAATACACACCCTGGCTCAACATAACAGTGTCCCCAGAGCCAGGGCGTGACAGAGAGGGGAGAAGGGGGGCTGCTGAGGAGTATTTATGTCTGTAATAAAGCTCTTTTGTGGGGAAAAACTAATTCTGATTGGCTGGGCCTGGCTCCCGAGTGGGTGGGCCTATGCCCTCCCAGGCCCACGCATGGCTGCGCCCATGCCCAGTCATGTGAAATCCATAGATTAGGGCCTAATTTATTTATTTCAATTGACTGATTTCCTTAAATGAACTGTAACTCAGTAAAATCTTTAAAATTGTTGCATGTTGCGTTTATATTTTTGTTCAGTGTAGTTATCAGCGAAGTCAGTGCTAATAGAAAATACATCTAGGGGTGAGGGGAGAGCACGTCGTTAAGGCCTGGGTGCAAATTGCACATGAAATAAATACTTTAATCAGCAAAAGTGAATTACTTTAAAACATAAATGAATGGCAGAGTCTTGCTGTGTGATGTGGAAGCTGTTAAGACTAAATCATCGGTTGGTGAACCGGTGTCCAACACCAGTTGAACCTCAACTCTGTGATTTGACCCCCTTCAATATATGAAGGATTATTCTCAAAATACACACACACCAACACCCAAACACATTTACTTAATTTAGCAGACGCTCGTATTCAGAGCGACTTACAGTTAGTGAGTGCATACATTTTATTAATTTTTTTATACTGGCCCCCCGTGGGAATCGAACCCACAACCCTGGCGTTGCAAGCGCCATGCTCTACAAACTGAGCTACACGGGACACACACACACACCACCTCACACTAACGCCCAAACATGGGGTACACACAAACAGGCCAATCATGCAGCACTATCCCACGTTCATAAACACTTATGTATGAACTCAACCTACAACTCACCAATGTGCCCCTGCTTCCTTCGAGCAGTAGGGATATTGGCTAAGAACAAAGGATAGAGCTGGAATAAATGATCACCTTCATATTAAGACTGTAAACAAGCAAATAGCCCTGGAACAGGTGTTGGCGGGGAGAGCAGACCCTTGACAATAATATCGAAGGCATCTGTCTCAACTTTATCGCGCAATTCTCACAGTCTGAAAATAAAAGATTTTAAAAAATAAAAATAAAACATGAAAGTGATATTTCTCCTGGCTTTACTGGGGAGTTCATCCACATAGTCCAGTGTTATGAAGACCCATCCACATAGTCCAGTGTTATGAAGACCCATCCACATAGTCCAGTGTGTTATGAAGACCCATCCACATAGTCCAGTGTGTTATGAAGACCCATCCACATAGTCCAGTGTGTTATGAAGACCCATCCACATAGTCCAGTGTGTTATGAAGACCCATCCACATAGTCCAGTGTTATGAAGACCCATCCACATAGTCCAGTGTGTTATGAAGACCCATCCACATAGTCCAGTGTGTTATGAAGACCCATCCACATAGTCCAGTGTTATGAAGACCCATCCACATAGTCCAGTGTGTTATGAAGACCCATCCACATAGTCCAGTGTGTTATGAAGACCCATCCACATAGTCCAGTGTTATGAAGACCCATCCACATAGTCCAGTGTGTTATGAAGACCCATCCACATAGTCCAGTGTGTTATGAAGACCCATCCACATAGTCCAGTGTGTTATGAAGACCCATCCACATAGTCCAGTGTGTTATGAAGACCCATCCACATAGTACAGTGTTATGAAGACCCATCCACATAGTCCAGTGTGTTATGAAGACCCATCCACATAGTCCAGTGTGTTATGAAGACCCATCCACATAGTCCAGTGTTATGAAGACCCATCCACATAGTCCAGTGTGTTATGAAGACCCATCCACATAGTCCAGTGTGTTATGAAGACCCATCCACATAGTCCAGTGTGTTATGAAGACCCATCCACATATGTCCAGTGTTATGAAGACCCATCCACATAGTCCAGTGTTATGAAGACCCATCCACATAGTCCAGTGTGTTATGAAGACCCATCCACATAGTCCAGTGTGTTATGAAGACCCATCCACATAGTCCAGTGTGTTATGAAGACCCATCCACATAGTCCAGTGTTATGAAGACCCATCCACATAGTCCAGTGTGTTATGAAGACCCATCCACATAGTCCAGTGTTATGAAGACCCATCCACATAGTCCAGTGTGTTATGAAGACCCATCCACATAGTCCAGTGTGTTATGAAGACCCATCCACATAGTCCAGTGTGTTATGAAGACCCATCCACATAGTCCAGTGTGTTATGAAGACCCATCCACATAGTCCAGTGTTATGAAGACCCATCCACATAGTCCAGTGTGTTATGAAGACCCATCCACATAGTCCAGTGTGTTATGAAGACCCATCCACATAGTCCAGTGTTATGAAGACCCATCCACATAGTCCAGTGTGTTATGAAGACCCATCCACATAGTCCAGTGTGTTATGAAGACCCATCCACATAGTCCAGTGTTATGAAGACCCATCCACATAGTCCAGTGTGTTATGAAGACCCATCCACATAGTCCAGTGTGTTATGAAGACCCATCCACATAGTCCAGTGTGTTATGAAGACCCATCCACATAGTCCAGTGTGTTATGAAGACCCATCCACATAGTACAGTGTTATGAAGACCCATCCACATAGTCCAGTGTGTTATGAAGACCCATCCACATAGTCCAGTGTGTTATGAAGACCCATCCACATAGTCCAGTGTTATGAAGACCCATCCACATAGTCCAGTGTGTTATGAAGACCCATCCACATAGTCCAGTGTGTTATGAAGACCCATCCACATAGTCCAGTGTTATGAAGACCCATCCACATAGTCCAGTGTGTTATGAAGACCCATCCACATATGTCCAGTGTTATGAAGACCCATCCACATAGTCCAGTGTTATGAAGACCCATCCACATAGTCCAGTGTGTTATGAAGACCCATCCACATAGTCCAGTGTGTTATGAAGACCCATCCACATAGTCCAGTGTGTTATGAAGACCCATCCACATAGTCCAGTGTTATGAAGACCCATCCACATAGTCCAGTGTGTTATGAAGACCCATCCACATAGTCCAGTGTTATGAAGACCCATCCACATAGTCCAGTGTTATGAAGACCCATCCACATAGTCCAGTGTGTTATGAAGACCCATCCACATAGTCCAGTGTGTTATGAAGACCCATCCACATAGTCCAGTGTTATGAAGACCCATCCACATAGTCCAGTGTTATGAAGACCCATCCACATAGTCCAGTGTTATGAAGACCCATCCACATAGTCCAGTGTGTTATGGAGACCCATCCACATAGTCCAGTGTGTTATGAAGACCCATCCACATAGTCCAGTGTGTTATGAAGACCCATCCACATAGTCCAGTGTGTTATGAAGACCCATCCACATAGTCCAGTGTGTTATGAAGACCCATCCACATAGTCCAGTGTGTTATGAAGACCCATCCACATAGTCCAGTGTGTCATGAAGACCCATCCACATAGTCCAGTGTTATGAAGACCCATGCACATAGTCCAGTGTTATGAAGACCCATCCACATAGTCCAGTGTGTTATGAAGACCCATCCACATAGTACAGTGTGTTATGAAGACCCATCCACATAGTCCAGTGTTATGAAGACCCATCCACATAGTCCAGTGTGTTATGAAGACCCATCAGTGGGATAATGGAGCAATAGAAGAAAGATATAACACTGTTAATGAGGCCTGAGATGATCGAGCTGAAATGCAGATGAAGAGATAATGACTGAGGAAGGAGAAGACATTTCAGTCATAAAGTCAGAGGCTAAATTAGCCTCTACACTCGTTATCGGTAGAAGGTCGTTTGGAAAATCACTCAAATAAATGTCGAAACATTTAGTGTAAAAACTGAAAAACCCACACTCACTGAAATATTATTTAAATGTTGTTTTCTAGCAGCAGAGGTCAGAGCAAACGCAAGTGTTTCGGTGACAACCTTCTAAAATATTTAACAAGTGTACGAAAAACTTCAGGCAAATGAATAGACAGTAACTCATTAACTGTCCTGTATGTAATGTCCTGTATGTAATGTCCTGTATATAATGTCCTGTATGTAATGTCCTGTATGTAATGTCCTGTATGTAATGTCCTGTATGTAATGTCCTGTATATAATGTCCTGTATATAATGTCCTGTATGTAATGTCCTGTATATAATGTCCTGTATGTAATGTCCTGTATGTAATGTCCTGTATGTAATGTCCTGTATATAATGTCCTGTATGTAATGTCCTGTATATAATGTCCTGTATATAATGTCCTGTATGTAATGTCCTGTATATAATGTCCTGTATGTAATGTCCTGTATGTAATGTCCTGTATATAATGTCCTGTATGTAATGTCCTGTATATAATGTCCTGTATATAATGTCCTGTATGTAATGTCCTGTATGTAATGTCCTGTATATAATGTCCTGTATGTAATGTCCTGTATATAATGTCCTGTATGTAATGTCCTATATGTAATGTCCTGTATGTAATGTCCTGTATGTAATGTCCTGTATATAATGTCCTGTATGTAATGTCATGTATGTAATGTCCTGTATATAATGTCCTGTATATAATGTCCTGTATATAATGTCCTGTATGTAATGTCCTGTATGTAATGTCCTGTATATAATGTCCTGTATATAATGTCCTGTATTTAATGTCCTGTATGTAATGTCCTGTATATAATGTCCTGTATTTAATGTCCTGTATGTAATGTCCTGTATGTAATGTCCTGTATATAATGTCCTGTATATAATGTCCTGTATATAATGTCCTGTATGTAATGTCCTGTATGTAATGTCCTGTATGTAATGTCCTGTATGTAATGTCCTGTATGTAATGTCCTGTATATAATGTCCTATATATAATGTCCTGTATATAATGTCCTGTATATAATGTCCTGTATGTAATGTCCTGTATGTAATGTCCTGTATATAATGTCCTGTATGTAATGTCCTGTATGTAATGTCCTGTATGTAATGTCCTGTATGTTATGTCCTGTATGTTATGTCCTGTATGTAATGTCCTGTATGTAATGTCCTGTATGTAATGTCCTGTATATAATGTCCTGTATGTAATGTCCTGTATGTAATGTCCTGTATATAATGTCCTGTATTTAATGTCCTGTATGTAATGTCCTGTATGTAATGTCCTGTATATAATGTCCTGTATATAATGTCCTGTATATAATGTCCTGTATATAATGTCCTGTATTTAATGTCCTGTATGTAATGTCCTGTATGTAATGTCCTGTATATAATGTCCTGTATGTAATGTCCTGTATATAATGTCCTGTATGTAATGTCCTGTATGTAATGTCCTGTATGTAATGTCCTGTATGTAATGTCCTGTATATAATGTCCTGTATATAATGTCCTGTATGTAATATCCTGTATATAATGTCCTGTATGTAATGTCCTGTATGTAATGTCCTGTATGTAATGTCCTGTATGTAATGTCCTGTATGTAATGTCCTGTATATAATGTCCTGTATATAATGTCCTGTATATAATGTCCTGTATTTAATGTCCTGTATGTAATGTCCTGTATATAATGTCCTGTATTTAATGTCCTGTATGTAATGTCCTGTATGTAATGTCCTGTATATAATGTCCTGTATGTAATGTCTGTATATAATGTCCTGTATGTAATGTCCTGTATGTAATGTCCTGTATGTAATGTCCTGTATATAATGTCCTGTATATAATGTCCTGTATATAATGTCCTGTATGTAATGTCCTGTATGTAATGTCCTGTATGTAATGTCCTGTATGTAATGTCCTGTATGTAATGTCCTGTATGTAATGTCCTGTATGTAATGTCCTGTATGTAATGTCCTGTATATAATGTCCTGTATATAATGTCCTGTATGTAATGTCCTGTATGTAATGTCCTGTATATAATGTCCTGTATGTAATGTCCTGTATATAATGTCCTGTATATAATGTCCTGTATGTAATGTCCTGTATATAATGTCCTGTATGTAATGTCCTGTATGTAATGTCCTGTATATAATGTCCTGTATGTAATGTCCTGTATATAATGTCCTGTATGTAATGTCCTGTATGTAATGTCCTGTATATAATGTCCTGTATGTAATGTCCTGTATATAATGTCCTGTATATAATGTCCTGTATGTAATGTCCTGTATATAATGTCCTGTATGTAATGTCCTGTATGTAATGTCCTGTATATAATGTCCTGTATGTAATGTCCTGTATATAATGTCCTGTATGTAATGTCCTATATGTAATGTCCTGTATGTAATGTCCTGTATGTAATGTCCTGTATATAATGTCCTGTATGTAATGTCATGTATGTAATGTCCTGTATATAATGTCCTGTATATAATGTCCTGTATGTAATGTCCTGTATGTAATGTCCTGTATATAATGTCCTGTATGTAATGTCCTGTATGTAATGTCCTGTATATAATGTCCTGTATTTAATGTCCTGTATGTAATGTCCTGTATGTAATGTCCTGTATATAATGTCCTGTATATAATGTCCTGTATATAATGTCCTGTATATAATGTCCTGTATATAATGTCCTGTATATAATGTCCTGTATTTAATGTCCTGTATGTAATGTCCTGTATATAATGTCCTGTATTTAATGTCCTGTATGTAATGTCCTGTATGTAATGTCCTGTATATAATGTCCTGTATGTAATGTCCTGTATATAATGTCCTGTATGTAATGTAGTGTATGTAATGTCCTGTATGTAATGTCCTGTATGTAATGTCCTGTATGTAATGTCCTGTATATAATGTCCTGTATATAATGTCCTGTATGTAATATCCTGTATATAATGTCCTGTATGTAATGTCCTGTATGTAATGTCCTGTATGTAATGTCCTGTATGTAATGTCCTGTATGTAATGTCCTGTATATAATGTCCTGTATATAATGTCCTGTATATAATGTCCTGTATTTAATGTCCTGTATGTAATGTCCTGTATATAATGTCCTGTATTTAATGTCCTGTATGTAATGTCCTGTATGTAATGTCCTGTATATAATGTCCTGTATGTAATGTCTGTATATAATGTCCTGTATGTAATGTCCTGTATGTAATGTCCTGTATGTAATGTCCTGTATATAATGTCCTGTATATAATGTCCTGTATATAATGTCCTGTATGTAATGTCCTGTATGTAATGTCCTGTATGTAATGTCCTGTATGTAATGTCCTGTATGTAATGTCCTGTATGTAATGTCCTGTATGTAATGTCCTGTATATAATGTCCTGTATATAATGTCCTGTATGTAATGTCCTGTATGTAATGTCCTGTATATAATGTCCTGTATGTAATGTCCTGTATATAATGTCCTGTATATAATGTCCTGTATATAATGTCCTGTATGTAATGTCCTGTATGTAATGTCCTGTATATAATGTCCTGTATGTAATGTCCTGTATATAATGTCCTGTATGTAATGTCCTGTATGTAATGTCCTGTATATAATGTCCTGTATGTAATGTCCTGTATGTAATGTCCTGTATGTAATGTCCTGTATGTAATGTCCTGTATATAATGTCCTGTATATAATGTCCTGTATGTAATGTCCTGTATATAATGTCCTGTATGTAATGTCCTGTATGTAATGTCCTGTATGTAATGTCCTGTATATAATGTCCTGTATGTAATGTCCTGTATATAATGTCCTGTATATAATGTCCTGTATGTAATGTCCTGTATATAATGTCCTGTATGTAATGTCCTGTATGTAATGTCCTGTATATAATGTCCTGTATGTAATGTCCTGTATATAATGTCCTGTATATAATGTCCTGTATGTAATGTCTTGTATATAATGTCCTGTATGTAATGTCCTGTATGTAATGTCCTGTATATAATGTCCTGTATGTAATGTCCTTTATATAATGTCCTGTATGTAATGTCCTATATGTAATGTCCTGTATGTAATGTCCTGTATGTAATGTCCTGTATATAATGTCCTGTATGTAATGTCATGTATGTAATGTCCTGTATATAATGTCCTGTATATAATGTCCTGTATATAATGTCCTGTATGTAATGTCCTGTATGTAATGTCCTGTATATAATGTCCTGTATATAATGTCCTGTATTTAATGTCCTGTATGTAATGTCCTGTATATAATGTCCTGTATTTAATGTCCTGTATGTAATGTCCTGTATGTAATGTCCTGTATATAATGTCCTGTATATAATGTCCTGTATATAATGTCCTGTATGTAATGTCCTGTATGTAATGTCCTGTATGTAATGTCCTGTATGTAATGTCCTGTATGTAATGTCCTGTATATAATGTCCTATATATAATGTCCTGTATATAATGTCCTGTATATAATGTCCTGTATGTAATGTCCTGTATGTAATGTCCTGTATATAATGTGCTGTATATAATGTCCTGTATGTAATGTCCTGTATGTAATGTCCTGTATGTTATGTCCTGTATGTTATGTCCTGTATGTAATGTCCTGTATGTAATGTCCTGTATGTAATGTCCTGTATATAATGTCCTGTATGTAATGTCCTGTATGTAATGTCCTGTATATAATGTCCTGTATTTAATGTCCTGTATGTAATGTCCTGTATGTAATGTCCTGTATATAATGTCCTGTATATAATGTCCTGTATATAATGTCCTGTATATAATGTCCTGTATTTAATGTCCTGTATGTAATGTCCTGTATGTAATGTCCTGTATATAATGTCCTGTATGTAATGTCCTGTATATAATGTCCTGTATGTAATGTCCTGTATGTAATGTCCTGTATGTAATGTCCTGTATGTAATGTCCTGTATGTAATGTCCTGTATATAATGTCCTGTATATAATGTCCTGTATGTAATATCCTGTATATAATGTCCTGTATGTAATGTCCTGTATGTAATGTCCTGTGTGTAATGTCCTGTATGTAATGTCCTGTATGTAATGTCCTGTATATAATGTCCTGTATATAATGTCCTGTATATAATGTCCTGTATTTAATGTCCTGTATGTAATGTCCTGTATATAATGTCCTGTATTTAATGTCCTGTATGTAATGTCCTGTATGTAATGTCCTGTATATAATGTCCTGTATGTAATGTCTGTATATAATGTCCTGTATGTAATGTCCTGTATGTAATGTCCTGTATGTAATGTCCTGTATATAATGTCCTGTATATAATGTCCTGTATATAATGTCCTGTATGTAATGTCCTGTATGTAATGTCCTGTATGTAATGTCCTGTATGTAATGTCCTGTATGTAATGTCCTGTATGTAATGTCCTGTATGTAATGTCCTGTATGTAATGTCCTGTATGTAATGTCCTGTATATAATGTCCTGTATGTAATGTCCTGTATGTAATGTCCTGTATATAATGTCCTGTATATAATGTCCTGTATGTAATGTCCTGTATATAATGTCCTGTATGTAATGTCCTGTATGTAATGTCCTGTATATAATGTCCTGTATGTAATGTCCTGTATATAATGTCCTGTATGTAATGTCCTGTATGTAATGTCCTGTATATAATGTCCTGTATGTAATGTCCTGTATATAATGTCCTGTATATAATGTCCTGTATGTAATGTCCTGTATATAATGTCCTGTATGTAATGTCCTGTATGTAATGTCCTGTATATAATGTCCTGTATGTAATGTCCTGTATATAATGTCCTGTATGTAATGTCCTATATGTAATGTCCTGTATGTAATGTCCTGTATGTAATGTCCTGTATATAATGTCCTGTATGTAATGTCATGTATGTAATGTCCTGTATGTAATGTCCTGTATATAATGTCCTGTATGTAATGTCCTGTATATAATGTCCTGTATGTAATGTCCTGTATGTAATGTCCTGTATGTAATGTCCTGTATGTAATGTCCTGTATGTAATGTCCTGTATATAATGTCCTGTATATAATGTCCTGTATGTAATGTCCTGTATGTAATGTCCTGTATGTAATGTCCTGTATGTAATGTCCTGTATGTAATGTCCTGTATGTAATGTCCTGTATATAATGTCCTGTATATAATGTCCTGTATATAATGTCCTGTATTTAATGTCCTGTATGTAATGTCCTGTATATAATGTCCTGTATTTAATGTCCTGTATGTAATGTCCTGTATGTAATGTCCTGTATATAATGTCCTGTATGTAATGTCTGTATATAATGTCCTGTATGTAATGTCCTGTATGTAATGTCCTGTATATAATGTCCTGTATGTAATGTCCTGTATGTAATGTCCTGTATGTAATGTCCTGTATGTAATGTCCTGTATGTAATGTCCTGTATATAATGTCCTGTATATAATGTCCTGTATGTAATATCCTGTATATAATGTCCTGTATGTAATGTCCTGTATGTAATGTCCTGTGTGTAATGTCCTGTATGTAATGTCCTGTATGTAATGTCCTGTATATAATGTCCTGTATATAATGTCCTGTATATAATGTCCTGTATTTAATGTCCTGTATGTAATGTCCTGTATATAATGTCCTGTATTTAATGTCCTGTATGTAATGTCCTGTATGTAATGTCCTGTATATAATGTCCTGTATGTAATGTCTGTATATAATGTCCTGTATGTAATGTCCTGTATGTAATGTCCTGTATGTAATGTCCTGTATATAATGTCCTGTATATAATGTCCTGTATATAATGTCCTGTATGTAATGTCCTGTATGTAATGTCCTGTATGTAATGTCCTGTATGTAATGTCCTGTATGTAATGTCCTGTATGTAATGTCCTGTATGTAATGTCCTGTATGTAATGTCCTGTATGTAATGTCCTGTATATAATGTCCTGTATATAATGTCCTGTATGTAATGTCCTGTATGTAATGTCCTGTATATAATGTCCTGTATGTAATGTCCTGTATGTAATGTCCTGTATATAATGTCCTGTATGTAATGTCCTGTATATAATGTCCTGTATGTAATGTCCTGTATGTAATGTCCTGTATATAATGTCCTGTATGTAATGTCCTGTATATAATGTCCTGTATATAATGTCCTGTATGTAATGTCCTGTATATAATGTCCTGTATGTAATGTCCTGTATGTAATGTCCTGTATATAATGTCCTGTATATAATGTCCTGTATATAATGTCCTGTATGTAATGTCCTGTATGTAATGTCCTGTATGTAATGTCCTGTATGTAATGTCCTGTATGTAATGTCCTGTATGTAATGTCCTGTATGTAATGTCCTGTATGTAATGTCCTGTATGTAATGTCCTGTATATAATGTCCTGTATATAATGTCCTGTATGTAATGTCCTGTATGTAATGTCCTGTATATAATGTCCTGTATGTAATGTCCTGTATATAATGTCCTGTATATAATGTCCTGTATGTAATGTCCTGTATATAATGTCCTGTATGTAATGTCCTGTATGTAATGTCCTGTATATAATGTCCTGTATGTAATGTCCTGTATATAATGTCCTGTATGTAATGTCCTGTATGTAATGTCCTGTATATAATGTCCTGTATGTAATGTCCTGTATATAATGTCCTGTATATAATGTCCTGTATGTAATGTCCTGTATATAATGTCCTGTATGTAATGTCCTGTATGTAATGTCCTGTATATAATGTCCTGTATGTAATGTCCTGTATATAATGTCCTGTATGTAATGTCCTATATGTAATGTCCTGTATGTAATGTCCTGTATGTAATGTCCTGTATATAATGTCCTGTATGTAATGTCATGTATGTAATGTCCTGTATGTAATGTCCTGTATATAATGTCCTGTATGTAATGTCCTGTATATAATGTCCTGTATGTAATGTCCTGTATGTAATGTCCTGTATGTAATGTCCTGTATGTAATGTCCTGTATGTAATGTCCTGTATATAATGTCCTGTATATAATGTCCTGTATGTAATATCCTGTATATAATGTCCTGTATGTAATGTCCTGTATGTAATGTCCTGTATGTAATGTCCTGTATGTAATGTCCTGTATATAATGTCCTGTATATAATGTCCTGTATATAATGTCCTGTATGTAATGTCCTGTATGTAATGTCCTGTATATAATGTCCTGTATTTAATGTCCTGTATGTAATGTCCTGTATGTAATGTCCTGTATATAATGTCCTGTATGTAATGTCTGTATATAATGTCCTGTATGTAATGTCCTGTATGTAATGTCCTGTATATAATGTCCTGTATGTAATGTCCTGTATGTAATGTCCTGTATGTAATGTCCTGTATGTAATGTCCTGTATGTAATGTCCTGTATATAATGTCCTGTATATAATGTCCTGTATGTAATATCCTGTATATAATGTCCTGTATGTAATGTCCTGTATGTAATGTCCTGTGTGTAATGTCCTGTATGTAATGTCCTGTATGTAATGTCCTGTATATAATGTCCTGTATATAATGTCCTGTATATAATGTCCTGTATTTAATGTCCTGTATGTAATGTCCTGTATATAATGTCCTGTATTTAATGTCCTGTATGTAATGTCCTGTATGTAATGTCCTGTATATAATGTCCTGTATGTAATGTCTGTATATAATGTCCTGTATGTAATGTCCTGTATGTAATGTCCTGTATATCTAGTAATGTCCTGTATATAATGTCCTGTATATAATGTCCTGTATGTAATGTCCTGTATGTAATGTCCTGTATGTAATGTCCTGTATGTAATGTCCTGTATGTAATGTCCTGTATGTAATGTCCTGTATGTAATGTCCTGTATGTAATGTCCTGTATGTAATGTCCTGTATATAATGTCCTGTATATAATGTCCTGTATGTAATGTCCTGTATGTAATGTCCTGTATATAATGTCCTGTATGTAATGTCCTGTATGTAATGTCCTGTATATAATGTCCTGTATGTAATGTCCTGTATATAATGTCCTGTATGTAATGTCCTGTATGTAATGTCCTGTATATAATGTCCTGTATGTAATGTCCTGTATATAATGTCCTGTATATAATGTCCTGTATGTAATGTCCTGTATATAATGTCCTGTATGTAATGTCCTGTATGTAATGTCCTGTATATAATGTCCTGTATGTAATGTCCTGTATATAATGTCCTGTATGTAATGTCCTATATGTAATGTCCTGTATGTAATGTCCTGTATGTAATGTCCTGTATATAATGTCCTGTATGTAATGTCATGTATGTAATGTCCTGTATGTAATGTCCTGTATATAATGTCCTGTATGTAATGTCCTGTATATAATGTCCTGTATGTAATGTCCTGTATGTAATGTCCTGTATGTAATGTCCTGTATGTAATGTCCTGTATGTAATGTCCTGTATATAATGTCCTGTATATAATGTCCTGTATGTAATATCCTGTATATAATGTCCTGTATGTAATGTCCTGTATGTAATGTCCTGTATGTAATGTCCTGTATGTAATGTCCTGTATATAATGTCCTGTATATAATGTCCTGTATATAATGTCCTGTATTTAATGTCCTGTATGTAATGTCCTGTATATAATGTCCTGTATTTAATGTCCTGTATGTAATGTCCTGTATGTAATGTCCTGTATATAATGTCCTGTATGTAATGTCTGTATATAATGTCCTGTATGTAATGTCCTGTATGTAATGTCCCGTATATAATGTCCTGTATGTAATGTCCTGTATGTAATGTCCTGTATGTAATGTCCTGTATGTAATGTCCTGTATGTAATGTCCTGTATGTAATGTCCTGTATGTAATGTCCCTGTATGTAATGTCCTGTATGTAATGTCCTGTATATAATGTCCTGTATATAATGTCCTGTATGTAATGTCCTGTATGTAATGTCCTGTATATAATGTCCTGTATGTAATGTCCTGTATATAATGTCCTGTATATAATGTCCTGTATGTAATGTCCTGTATATAATGTCCTGTATGTAATGTCCTGTATGTAATGTCCTGTATATAATGTCCTGTATGTAATGTCCTGTATATAATGTCCTGTATGTAATGTCCTGTATGTAATGTCCTGTATATAATGTCCTGTATGTAATGTCCTGTATATAATGTCCTGTATATAATGTCCTGTATGTAATGTCCTGTATATAATGTCCTGTATGTAATGTCCTGTATGTAATGTCCTGTATATAATGTCCTGTATGTAATGTCCTGTATATAATGTCCTGTATGTAATGTCCTATATGTAATGTCCTGTATGTAATGTCCTGTATGTAATGTCCTGTATATAATGTCCTGTATGTAATGTCATGTATGTAATGTCCTGTATATAATGTCCTGTATATAATGTCCTGTATATAATGTCCTGTATGTAATGTCCTGTATATAATGTCCTGTATATAATGTCCTGTATTTAATGTCCTGTATGTAATGTCCTGTATATAATGTCCTGTATTTAATGTCCTGTATGTAATGTCCTGTATGTAATGTCCTGTATATAATGTCCTGTATATAATGTCCTGTATATAATGTCCTGTATGTAATGTCCTGTATGTAATGTCCTGTATGTAATGTCCTGTATGTAATGTCCTGTATGTAATGTCCTGTATATAATGTCCTATATATAATGTCCTGTATATAATGTCCTGTATATAATGTCCTGTATGTAATGTCCTGTATGTAATGTCCTGTATATAATGTCCTGTATATAATGTCCTGTATGTAATGTCCTGTATGTAATGTCCTGTATGTTATGTCCTGTATGTTATGTCCTGTATGTAATGTCCTGTATGTAATGTCCTGTATATAATGTCCTGTATGTAATGTCCTGTATATAATGTCCTGTATGTAATGTCCTGTATGTTATGTCCTGTATATAATGTCCTGTATATAATGTCCTGTATGTAATGTCCTGTATGTAATGTCCTGTATGTAATGTCCTGTATATAATGTCCTGTATGTAATGTCCTGTATGTAATGTCCTGTATGTAATGTCCTGTATATAATGTCCTGTATTTAATGTCCTGTATGTAATGTCCTGTATGTAATGTCCTGTATATAATGTCCTGTATGTAATGTCCTGTATGTAATGTCCTGTATATAATGTCCTGTATTTAATGTCCTGTATGTAATGTCCTGTATGTAATGTCCTGTATATAATGTCCTGTATATAATGTCCTGTATATAATGTCCTGTATATAATGTCCTGTATATAATGTCCTGTATATAATGTCCTGTATTTAATGTCCTGTATGTAATGTCCTGTATATAATGTCCTGTATTTAATGTCCTGTATGTAATGTCCTGTATGTAATGTCCTGTATATAATGTCCTGTATATAATGTCCTGTATGTAATGTCCTGTATGTAATGTCCTGTATGTAATGTCCTGTATGTAATGTCCTGTATGTAATGTCCTGTATATAATGTCCTGTATATAATGTCCTGTATGTAATATCCTGTATATAATGTCCTGTATGTAATGTCCTGTATGTAATGTCCTGTATGTAATGTCCTGTATGTAATGTCCTGTATATAATGTCCTGTATATAATGTCCTGTATATAATGTCCTGTATTTAATGTCCTGTATGTAATGTCCTGTATATAATGTCCTGTATTTAATGTCCTGTATGTAATGTCCTGTATGTAATGTCCTGTATATAATGTCCTGTATGTAATGTCTGTATATAATGTCCTGTATGTAATGTCCTGTATGTAATGTCCTGTATGTAATGTCCTGTATATAATGTCCTGTATATAATGTCCTGTATATAATGTCCTGTATGTAATGTCCTGTATGTAATGTCCTGTATGTAATGTCCTGTATGTAATGTCCTGTATGTAATGTCCTGTATGTAATGTCCTGTATGTAATGTCCTGTATGTAATGTCCTGTATATAATGTCCTGTATATAATGTCCTGTATGTAATGTCCTGTATATAATGTCCTGTATATAATGTCCTGTATATAATGTCCTGTATTTAATGTCCTGTATGTAATGTCCTGTATGTAATGTCCTGTATATAATGTCCTGTATGTAATGTCCTGTATATAATGTCCTGTATGTAATGTCCTGTATGTAATGTCCTGTATGTAATGTCCTGTATTTAATGTCCTGTATGTAATGTCCTGTATATAATGTCCTGTATATAATGTCCTGTATGTAATGTCCTGTATATAATGTCCTGTATGTAATGTCCTGTATGTAATGTCCTGTATGTAATGTCCTGTATGTAATGTCCTGTATATAATGTCCTGTATGTAATGTCCTGTATATAATGTCCTGTATGTAATGTCCTGTATATAATGTCCTGTATGTAATGTCCTGTATATAATGTCCTGTATTTAATGTCCTGTATGTAATGTCCTGTATGTAATGTCCTGTATATAATGTCCTGTATGTAATGTCCTGTATATAATGTCCTGTATTTAATGTCCTGTATGTAATGTCCTGTATATAATGTCCTGTATGTAATGTCCTGTATGTAATGTCCTGTATGTAATGTCCTGTATGTAATGTCCTGTATGTAATGTCCTGTATGTAATGTCCTGTATATAATGTCCTGTATATAATGTCCTGTATATAATGTCCTGTATGTAATGTCCTGTATATAATGTCCTGTATGTAATGTCCTGTATATAATGTCCTGTATATAATGTCCTGTATATAATGTCCTGTATATAATGTCCTGTATATAATGTCCTGTATATAATGTCCTGTATGTAATGTCCTGTATGTAATGTCATGTATGTAATGTCCTGTATGTAATGTCCTGTATATAATGTCCTGTATGTAATGTCCTGTATGTAATGTCCTGTATGTAATGTCCTGTATGTAATGTCCTGTATGTAATGTCCTGTATGTTATGTCCTGTATATAATGTCCTGTATATAATGTCCTGTATGTAATGTCCTGTATGTAATGTCCTGTATGTAATGTCCTGTATATAATGTCCTGTATATAATGTCCTGTATGTAATGTCCTGTATGTAATGTCCTGTATGTAATGTCCTGTATATAATGTCCTGTATGTAATGTCTTGTATGTAATGTCATGTATGTAATGTCCTGTATGTAATGTCCTGTATATAATGTCCTGTATGTAATGTCCTGTATGTAATGTCCTGTATGTAATGTCCTGTATATAATGTCCTGTATATAATGTCCTGTATATAATGTCCTGTATGTAATGTCCTGTATGTAATGTCCTGTATGTAATGCTCATGTGACACTATTACAGTGAGGCAAAATCTTTTCATGGTGTTATGTAAACAGCAATATGCATGAACGATCTCACTCTCAAATCATTGCCACAAATATCCCTTAAACAATATGTATTCATCCGTTCATCGAGACAACCTCCATCATCACCATACGCTACAGCACCCAAGGCCTAGCTGGATGGCCTCTCTATCTCTGTCTCTCTCTCTCTCTCTCTCTCTCTCTCTCTCTCTCTCTCTCTCTCTCTCTCTCTCTCTCTCTCTCTCTCTCTCTCTCTCTCTCTCTCTCTCTCTCTCTCTCTCTCTCTCTCTCTCTCTCTCTCTCCTGACCCCAGCTGTCTGACGCTACCTCTCCATAGACACAGGGTCCTCCGTTCTCTGCTGCCTCCTGTCCACATGGTCCCCCGTAGGTCTGCTGTGTAATAATACCCAGGTCCTTGCCTTGCCTGTCTCTGTGTCTGCAGCTCTCGGTAGACCCGGCGTCTGTGGGATTGTGGATTGCCCAGGTGGGTCTGTGTGTGTGTCTCCATATGGTAATCTGCGGTGTCAGGATGGCCAGGTGCTGCTCTCTGCTCCTCTGCCTCATCCTCACTGCCCTATTACTCCTACTGGGGGGGACGGGCTCACAGGAGAGCCTTCTGGTCATGCAGCAGAACACATGACCCTCTAGATGTTAGGTTCACACCCTCGGTGTGTGTGTGGTTGGGGGTGGGGGGTGGGGGGGGGGGGGGGGGGGGGTGTCGGTGAGAAATGGGGGTGTTTGTGTGAATGCATGCTTTGAAGGCAAGGAAAACATATTTTCTGATAACATCTCTTGCAACAGTTTTGTGCTTTTTTCACGCCAAAATAACATAACATAACATAACATATTTGCCAGAATACCGGCTACCTCTGGAAGAATCCCCCTTTGATGAAATGTTTCACTGTTTCACTGTCTGGAAACACACTGGGAAGGGGTCATGAGCTCATAATATAGTCTTTCATATGTGGACATCCAAACAAAAGACAGTGAATAAAAGCTTTCCATATAAATAGGAGAATTAGCCACCCATGAGGTGATCCAAATTGAGTTTCTCTCTTGTATTCACTCAGGGAGAAACTTTGACGTTTCTGAAAAATATCTGAAAATAAAAAAGCCTCTCCACAAGCTAACATTGACACTGTCTCTCTAAAGGATCTTCCTTCCTTGTTGTTATGGTAAGTTCTCCCCAACACTCCTTCCTCTTCCTCTGTACCTGACAAAGAGACACAGATACAATGTTCTGGGGTCCTAGCAGAAGAGACTTGATACAATGTTCTGGGGTCCTAGCAGAAGAGACTTGATACAATGTTCTGGGGTCCTAGCAGAAGATACTTGATACAATGTTCTGGGGTCCTAGCAGAAGAGACTTGATACAATGTTCTGCGGTCCTAGCAGAAGAGACTTGATGCAACGTTCTATTTTTGACGCATTAATTAAGCATGGTTACAGGGTTAATTATGTCTGGGGTCCTAGCAGAAGGACTTATGCATGGTTACAGGGTCCTAATGCAGGTTACAGAGGTTAATTATGCATTGTTACAGGGTTATATGCATGGTACAGGAGACTTAATTCATGTTATGGGGTCCTAGCAGAGAGACTTAATTCAATGTTCTGGGGTCTAGCAGAAGAGACTTGACACTATGTTCTGGGGTCCTAGCAGAAGGCTTACTTATACATGGTTACTGGGGTTAATTATGCATGGTTACAGGGTTAATTATGCATGGTTACAGGGTTAATTATGCATGGTTACAGGGTTAATTATGCATGGTTACAGGGTTAATTATGCATGGTTACAGGGTTAATTATGCATGGTTACAGGGTTAATTATGCGTGGTTACAGGGTTAATTGTGCGTGGTTACAGGGTTAATTATGCATGGTTACAGGGTTAATTATGCATGGTTACAGGGTTAATTATGCATGGTTACAGGGTTAATTATGCATGGTTACAGGGTTAATTATGCATGGTTACAGGGTTAATTATGCATGGTTACAGGGTTAATTGTGCGTGGTTACAGGGTTAATTGTGCGTGGTTACAGGGTTAATTGTGCGTGGTTACAGGGTTAATTATGCGTGGTTACAGGGTTAATTATGCATGGTTACAGGGTTAATTATGCGTGGTTACAGGGTTAATTATGCATGGTTACAGGGTTAATTATGCATGGTTACAGGGTTAATTATGCATGGTTACAGGGTTAATTATGCATGGTTACAGGGTTAATTATGCATGGTTACAGGGTTAATTGTGCGTGGTTACAGGGTTAATTATGCATGGTTACAGGGTTAATTATGCGTGGTTACAGGGTTAATTATGCATGGTTACAGGGTTAATTATGCATGGTTACAGGGTTAATTATGCATGGTTACAGGGTTAATTATGCGTGGTTACAGGGTTAATTATGCATGGTTACAGGGTTAATTATGCATGGTTACAGGGTTAACAGTGAGAAGACTGATTTCCGGGATGTCTCATGGTCAGACAAACATTGCTGTTGCTTGGCCACCTTCCTCCACAGATGTGGAAGGCCGACAGGCGCATGCGGTGGATTGAGATGCAGACCCATGCAAAAACAGATATCTTTAGCTTCACTGACTCACTTGTATTATGTTAGTTAGATTGACACATGGGTGTGTCAATAGATTACTAAGGATTATTCAGTCCCAGAGGTTAAGGTTAAGGCTGTTGTTTGGGGAAAACTTGAAACGAAATAATAAATAACTACAGTATCAACTACAACATCTATTACAGTATCTACTACAATATCTATTACAGTATCTACTACAATATCTATTACAGTATCTACTACAACATCTATTACAGTATCTACTACAACATCTAATACAGTATCTACTACAATATCTATTACAGTATCTACTACAATATCTAATACAGTATCTACTACAACATCTATTACAGTATCTACTACAACATCTATTACAGTATCTACTACAACATCTATTACAGTATCTACTACAACATATATTACAGTATCTACTACAACATATATTACAGTATCTACTACAATATCTACTACAACATCTATTACAGTATCTACTACAGTATCTACTACAACATATATTACAGTATCTACTACAACATCTATTACAGTATCTACTACAGTATCTACTACAACATATATTACAGTATCTACTACAATATCTAATACAGTATCTACTACAACATCTATTACAGTATCTACTACAATATCTAATAAAGTATCTACTACAACATCTATTACAGTATCTACTACAACATCTATTACAGTATCTACTACAGTATCTACTACAACATCTATTACAGTATCTACTACAATATCTAATACAGTATCTACTACAACATCTATTACAGTATCTACTACAACATCTATTACAGTATCTACTACAGTATCTACTACAACATCTATTACAGTATCTACTACAGTATCTACTACAACATCTATTACAGTATCTACTACAGTATCTACTACAACATCTATTACAGTATCTACTACAACATCTATTACAGTATCTACTACAACATCTATTACAGTATCTACTACAACATCTATTACAGTATCTACTACAATATCTATTACAGTATCTACTACAATATCTACTACAACATCTATTGCAGTATCTACTACAACATCTATTACAGTATCTACTACAGTATCTACTACAACATCTATTACAGTATCTACTACAGTATCTACTACAACATCTACTACAGTATCTACTACAGTATCTACTACAACATCTATTACAGTATCTACTACAGTATCTACTACAACATATATTACAGTATCTACTACAGTATCTACTACAGTATCTACTACAGTATCTACTACAACATCTATTACAGTATCTACTACAATATCTATTACAGTATCTACTACAATATCTACTACAACATCTATTACAGTATCTACTACAGTATCTACTACAACATCTATTACAGTATCTACTACAGTATCTACTACAACATCTATTACAGTATCTACTACAGTATCTACTACAACATCTATTACAGTATCTACTACAACATCTATTACAGTATCTACTACAACATCTATTACAGTATCTACTACAATATCTAATACAGTATCTACTACAACATATATTACAGTATCTACTACAATATATATTACAGTATCTACTACAACATCTATTACAGTATCTACTACAACATCTATTACAGTATCTACTACAACATCTAATACAGTATCTACTACAATATCTAATACAGTATCTACTACAACATCTATTACAGTATCTACTACAATATCTAATACAGTATCTACTACAACATCTATTACAGTATCTACTACAATATCTATTACAGTATCTACTACAACATCTAATACAGTATCTACTACAATATCTATTACAGTATCTACTACAACATCTATTACAGTATCTACTACAATATCTATTACAGTATCTACTACAACATCTATTACAGTATCTACTACAACATCTATTACAGTATCTAATACAACATCTATTACAGTATCTACTACAGTATCTACTACAACATCTATTACAGTATCTACTACAGTATCTACTACAGTATCTGCAGTATATTCTTCAGTATCTACTACAGTATCTGCAGTATCTACTACAGTATCTACTACAACATCTATTACAGTATCTACTACAGTATCTACTACAACATCTATTACAGTATCTACTACAGTATCTACTACAGTATCTGCAGTATATTCTACAGTATCTACTACAGTATCTGCAGTATCTACTACAGTATCTACTACAGTATCTACAGTATCTACTACAGTATCTACTACAGTATCTGCAGTATATTCTACAGTATCTACTACAGTATCTGCAGTATCTACTACAGTATCTACTACAGTATCTGCAGTATCTACTACAGTATCTACTACAGTATGTACATTATCTACAGTATCTACGACATTATCTTCTACAGAAGCTACTACTGTATCTACGGAAGCACAGTTCCCGCTCAGCCCAGTCAAAGCTATTCGCTGCTCTGGCACCCCAATGGTGGAACAAGCTCCCCCACGACGCCAGGACAGCGGAGTCACTGACCACCTTCCGGAGACACTTGAAACCCTACCTCTTTAAGGAATACCTGGAATAGTATAAAGTAATCCTTCTACCCCCCTCCCCCTCCCCAATAAAAAAAAGAAGAAGAATAAAAGCGGTTGTCCCACTGGCTATCATAAGTTGAATGCACCAATTTGTAAGTTGCTCTGGATAAGAGCGTCTGCTAAATTATGTAAATGTAAATGTATCTACTACAGTATATTCTACAGTATCTACTACAGTATCTACATTATCTTCTACAGTATCTTATACAGTATCTACTACATTATCTACTACATAATATTCTACGTTATCTTCTACCGTATCTAATACAGTATCTACTACAGTATCTACAGTATATTCTACAGTATCTACTACAGTATCTACAGTATCTACTACATAATCTTCTACAGTATCTACTACAGTATCTACTACATAATCTTCTACAGTATCTACTACAGTACCTACTACATTATCTTCTACAGCATCTACTACAGTATTTACAGTACCAACTACAGTATATTCTACAGTATCTACTACAGCATCTACAGTATCTATTACAGTATCTTCTACAGTATCTACCACAGCATATTATGCAGTATCTACAGTACCTTCTACAGTATGTACAGTATCTACTACAGTATATTCTACAGTTTCTACTACAGTATCTACAGTTTCTACTACATTATATTCTACAGTATCTACAGTATCTACTACAGTATCTTCTACAGTATCTACTATATTATCTACTACAGTATCTACTACAGTATCTACAGTATCTAGTACATTATCTTCTGCAGTATCTACTACAGTATCTACAGTATCTACTACAGTATATTTCACACTATGTACTACAATATCTACATAATCTACTACAGTATCTTCTACAGTATTCTACAGTATCTTCTACAGTATTCTACAGTATCTACTATAGTATCTACAGTATCAACTACATTATGTCTCTGACAGAGAGACAGAGAGGCAGAGATAAATAAAAAAGAGAGAAATGGATGGAGAAATAGAGTCCAGTATGTGTTGAGGGGAGGAACACCATACCCCAGATGGTGATATCGATGCTGTTTCCTTGGATTTAAAGAGAGGTAGTCCCAGGAGCCACCCTGAGGCAGAGAAATATCTATTTTTTTGCTGAAGCTTAAACTCCACACATCAATTTAGCCAATTCTTTTTTTTGTGACCAACTCTGTCTTTTTCAGAGGGAGGTTACGGGTACAAAAAATCTAATAAATACATATATATTAAACCCCTACCCATTCCCCCCCTCAGTCCTCATCCACACCCTACCCATTCCCCCCCTCGGTCCCCATCCAACCCCCTATCCATTCCCCCACTCGGTCCCCATCAAACCCCCTATCCATTCCCCCCCTCGGTCCCCATCCAACCCCCTATCCATTCCCCCCTCGGTCCCCATCCAACCCCTATCCATTCCCCCCCTCAGTCCCCATCCACCCCCCTACCCATTGGTTGCTATACACATGGAAAAATGATTGTGAAAAACCGAACCAGAAGTCATGTGTAAAAAAAACTTGGAAAAAACTCTGTTCTGTCAAAAGTTGAAAACGTGTTGTTCCACTTTGCAAATACGCTGTAACGAACAGGAAATATGGGTGAATGTCAACGTATGGTGACCCGTGAACAGGAAGAATGGTGTTGAGCTGGAAAAGGGTCTTACTGTATACATAGACCTGTCAGATCTGTTCAAACTCACTGCCCTGATCACTTCATGATGTGTGGAAAAAAAACACGCTGACCTTATTCTCTGCCACCCACAGCCCCGCGACCTGCCTGGAACGAATTATAGAAACTTCCTCCAGAAAGCAGAAGTGGCCCTGTGACCGAGATCAAGGTGTCCATGCCTAAACCCGCCTCAAATGAGGTTTGATATTAAAAATAGCAGCAGAGAGGAATCCCTGGGCGTACGGGTAAGTGTGCTCCCCTCATGTTAAAGGGCAAATCCAGGAAGCAGTTGTTTTACTTGCATTCTGGGATGAGGATTTATTAAAAACAGACGTTGATCCCTGGAAAGAAGCCCGGCCAGGCCGACGTGTTTTTAATACTCATTTTCATCCACTTGTTTCTAGAACAGTCCGTGTGCATCCCAAATGGCACCCCTCTATTCCCTATATAGTGCACTACTTCTGACCAGATCTTTATGGGTCATGATCAAAAGTAGTGCACTATAAAGTGACACAGCCTCAGAACTGGGCTGGCTTCTGAAAAGGGAATGTCAGGATAAGTTCATCAATAAGCAGCCAAGTGTGTTCAACTCTGTCAGAAGTCATTCTGGTTTGGGGGCTGAGAGAGATGACTCATCAGCAGCCTGTACTTCAGTTGAGACCGTGTTGCTTTTTGCTTCCGGACGAGCCTCCAGTTTCTGGTCTTTTATGTTTCTACTTCTACTGTGAGGGATGGATGACTTTAGCATGCAGCAGTCTGTCTGTGAGGGATGGATGACTTTAGCATGCAGCAGTTTGTCTGTGAGGGATGGATGACTTTAGCATGCAGCAGTCTGTCTGTGAGGGATGGATGACTTTAGCATGCAGCATTCTGTCTGTGAGGGATGGATGACTTTAGCATGCAGCAGTCTGTCTGTGAGGGATGGATGACTTTAGCATGCAGCAGTTTGTCTGTGAGCGATGGATGACTTTAGCATGCAGCAGTATGTCTGTGAGGGATAGATGACTTTAAAATGCAGCAGTATGTCTGTGAGTGATAGATGACTTTAGCATGCAGCAGTCTGTCTGTGAGGGATGGATGACTTTAGCATGCAGCAGTTTGTCTGTGAGGGATGGATGACTTTAGCATGCAGCAGTTTGTCTGTGAGGGATGGATGACTTTAGCATGCAGCAGTTTGTCTGTGAGGGATAGATAACTTTAGCATGCAGCAGTTTGTCTGTGAGGGATGGATGACTTTAGCATGCAGCAGTCTGTCTGTGAGGGATGGATGACTTTAGCATGCAGCAGTATGTCTGTGAGGGATAGATGACTTTAGCATGCAGCAGTTTGTCTGAGGGATGGATGACTTTAGCATGCAGCAGTTTGTCTGTGAGGGATGGATGACTTTAGCATGCAGCAGTTTGTCTGTGAGGGATGGATGACTTTAGCATGCAGCAGTTTGTCTGTGAGGGATGGATTACTTTAGCATGCAGCAGTCTGTCTGTGAGGGATGGATGACTTTAGCATGCAGCAGTTTGTCTGTGAGGGATGGATGACTTTAGCATGCAGCAGTTTGTCTGTGAGGGATAGATAACTTTAGCATGCAACAGTCTGTCTGTGAGGGATGGATGACTTTAGCATGCAGCAGTTTGTCTGTGAGGGATGGATGACTTTAGCATGCAGCAGATTGTCTGTGAGGGATGGATGACTTTAGCATGCAGCAGATTGTCTGTGAGGGATGGATGACTTTAGCATGTAGCAGTTTGTCTGTGAGGGATGGATGACTTTAGCATGCAGCAGTTTGTCTGTGAGGGATGGATTACTTTAGCATGCAGCAGATTGTCTGTGAGGGATGGATTACTTTAGCATGCAGCAGTTTGTCTGTGAGGGTGGGATGACTTTAGCATGCAGCAGTTTGTCTGTGAGGGTGGGATGACTTTAGCATGCAGCAGATTGTCAGGCCTACCACAACACTGGTAGACCTAATCACGGACAACGATGAGACAGCCTATAGGGAGAAGGTCAGAGACCTCCAGGATAATAACCTCTCCCTCAACGTGATCAAGACAAAGGAGATGATTGTGGACTACAGGAACAAAAAGAGGACTGAGCACGCCCCCATTCTCATCGACAGGGGCTGTAGTGGAACAGGTTGAGAGCTTCAAGTTCCTTGGTATCTACATCACCAACAAACTATCATGGTCCAAAACACACCAAGACAGTCGTGAAGATGCATGACAAAGCCTATTTCCCCTCAGGAGACTGAAAATATTTGGCATCGGTCCTCAGATCCTCAAAAGGTTCTACAGCTGTGCCATCGAGAGCATCCTGACTAGTTTCATCACCGCCTGGTATGGCAACTGCTCGGCCTCCGACCGCAAGGCACTACAGAGGGTAGTGCGTATGGCCCAGGACATCACTGGGGCCAAGCTTCCTGCCATCCAGGACCTCTATACCAGGCGGTGTCAGAGGAAGGCCCTAAAAATTGTCAAAGACTCCAGCCACCCTAATCATAGACTGTTCTCTCTGCTACCGCACGGCAAGCGGTACCGGAGCGCCAAGTCTAGGTCCAAAATGCTTCTTAACAGCTTCTACCCCCAAGCCATAAGACTCCTGAACAGCTAATCATGGCTACCCGGACTATTTGCACTGCCCAAACCCACCCCACCCCACCCACCCCAACCACCTCTTTTCCGCTGCTGCTACTCTGTTTATTATTTATGCACAGTTACTTTAACTCTACCCACATGTGCATATTACCTCAATTACCTTGACTTGAGCATGCAGCAGTTTGTCTGTGAGGGATGGATGACTTTAGCATGCAGCAGTTTGTCTGTGAGGGATGGATGACTTTAGCATGCAGCAGTTTGTCTGTGAGGGATGGATGACTTTAGCATGCAGCAGTTTGTCTGTGAGGGATGGATGACTTTAGCATGCAGCAGTCTGTCTGTGCGGGATGGATGACTTTAGCATGCAGCACTTTGTCTGTGAGGGATGGATGACTTTAGCATGCAGCAGTTTGTCTGTGAGGGATGGATGACTTTAGCATGCAGCAGTTTGTCTGTGAGGGATGGATGACTTTAGCATGCAGCAGTTTGTCTGTGAGGGATGGATGACTTTAGCACGCAGCAGTTTGTCTGTGAGGGATGGATGACTTTAGCATGCAGCAGTCTGTCTGTGCGTAGGTGGTGGGTGGTGAGAGACCAGGGATTGAAGATCCTCGGCCTAACAGCATCGCTCCCTCGGAGGTAGCTGCTGTCTAACTTCGCCTTGACGAGAAGAGACACTAAGCTTCCGACTTCTCTCTGCTGCTGCTGCTGCTGTAGTTGTGTGTTGGTGTCCAGAATCAGCCTGGACATCAGAGAGGCCTTGTTATCCAGGGGGCTGCTGTGGGGTTGGATCTGGTGGCGCTGAGGAGAGCCCAACGCCTTCTCCAGCACATTACACAACAAGTTAGAGACTCCGTCCCAAATGGCACCCTGTTCACCTACAGGGGGCCCTGGTCAAAAGTAGTGCACTATAAAGGGAACAGGGTGCCATTTGGGATGCAGCCTTAGAGGCTCTAGCCCGGTTCAAGGTCTCACATCAGAGGCAATCATAAAGTGGAGACGGTTCCTCTGTTCTGTTCTGTTCTGTGTCAGAGGCTGGCTAACAGGCTAACAGCAGAGGCCCTGTGGTGTGTGTGTGTGTGTGTGTGTGTGTGTGTGTGTGTGTGTGTGTGTGTGTGTGTGTGTGTGTGTGTGTGTGTGTGTGTGCGTGCGTGCGTGTGCGTGCTTGTGTGTGTGCGTGCTTGTGTGTGTGAGACCCTGTGGTGGGGTGATGTGAGAAGCCGGGGGAACCCCAGGCTACCTCCTTAATGTTGGACTGAAGGGGACTGACTCACTGACTGACTGACTGAGGCCCACCGTGGCTCAGTCAGTCAGTCAGTCAGTCCCCCTTTCAGAGGACAGACAGAGAGAGGGGATGTGGAGCAGTGGCCCAGCAACACACTGCAATCAGTGACTGATGGAAGAGACACTGACACAGCGAGGCACTGTTTGTCAGCCCAGATACAGTATCTATGAGAGGCTTGCACAGCGAGGCACATACTGAATGCTCTTAGGAAATAACTAGATAGTGTAATGCATTCACTATGGAGTACTACAGCGGTGAGCTAATGAAGGCTTATGAACTATGTCGTATTTGATATTCTGTTACATTATGCTGCTATGTTATTATGGTATAATGTCTCCTGGACCGCTAGTTAGTTATCATCTGTGTCTGTTAGTTTACATGGGTTTAGTTATCATCTGTGTCTGTTAGTTTACATGGGTTTAGCTATCATCTGTGTCTGTTAGCTTACACGCAATACATATAAACTCAATGATAAGCCAGATAGCAGGACAGACTGTGTTTAAATCATACCATTATTTTAACCAGATAATTATTATAATGATTCTACGTACGCATTTTAAAAGTGACAAGATCGAGGAATGTCCAGGAGCATAGCAAATCAAAAGAAAGGCCTGGTCCTTGAATAGTACTGAACCACATAACAAAAAGACATGGAGTTCAGGAAACGATGAGGAAATTGGACCAGAGCTTTCTGTTTCAAAGAACACTTCCATAACACATTGTTGGCAGGCAGGAAGACTTGGCTGCGCCACACCACCCCAAATACTGTCAGCACCAAAGGATTTACACAGAACCATCAGAGAGTAATCCTCCCAATTCCAGATTATTCATGTTCAATCTCAAACGGCACAATACACAATGTGGCAAAGCAGACAGGCTCAACTCCTTTCCAACGTCCTCATATCCAAGACTTGACTGTTGTCCTTTTACTACCATTCTCCCCCCTCTCGAACCGGATATATTATGGTGAATGAAGATATTATAGACAGACATCTTATGGTGAACGTAGATATTGTAGATGGACAGCTTGCTGTAAACATATATTGTAGATGGACAGCTTGCTGTAAGCAGATATTATAATAATAATAATAATAATATGCCATTTAGCAGACGCTTTTATCCAAAGTGACTTACAGTCATGTGTGCATACATTTTTACGTATGGGTGGTCCCGGGGATCGAACCCACTATCTTGGCGTTACAAACGTCATGCTCTACCAATTGAGCTACAGAGGACCACAGCTTGCTGTAAACATATATTGTAGATGGACAGCTTGCTGTAAACATATATTGTAGATGGACAGCTTGCTGTAAACATATATTGTAGATGGACAGCTTGCTGTAAACATATATTGTAGATGGACAGCTTGCTGTAAACATATATTGTAGATGGACAGCTTGCTGTAAACATATATTGTAGATGGACAGCTTGCTGTAAACATATATTGTAGATGGACAGCTTGCTGTAAACAGATATTGTAGATGGACAGCTTGCTGTAAACATATATTGTAGATGGACAGCTTGCTGTAAACATATATTGTAGATGGACAGCTTGCTGTAAACATATATTGTAGATGGACAGCTTGCTGTAAACATATATTGTAGATGGACAGCTTGCTGTAAACATATATTCTAGATGGACAGCTTGCTGTAAACATATATTCTAGATGGACAGCTTGCTGTAAACATATATTCTAGATGGACAGCTTGCTGTAAACATATATTCTAGATGGACAGCTTGCTGTAAACATATATTCTAGATGGACAGCTTGCTGTAAACATATATTGTAGATGGACAGCTTGCTGTAAACATATATTGTAGATGGACAGCTTGCTGTAAACATATATTGTAGATGGACAGCTTGCTGTAAACATATATTGTAGATGGACAGCTTGCTGTAAACATATATTGTAGATGGACAGCTTGCTGTAAACATATATTGTAGATGGACAGCTTGCTGTAAATAGATATTGTAGATGGACAGCTTGCTGTAAACATATATTGTAGATGGACAGCTTGCTGTAAACATATATTGTAGATGGACAGCTTGCTGTAAACATATATTGTAGATGGACAGCTTGCTGTAAACATATATTGTAGATGGACAGCTTGCTGTAAACATACATTCTAGATGGACAGCTTGCTGTAAACATATATTCTAGATGGACAGCTTGCTGTAAACATATATTCTAGATGGACAGCTTGCTGTAAACATATATTGTAGATGGACAGCTTGCTGTAAACATATATTGTAGATGGACAGCTTGCTGTAAACATATATTGTAGATGGACAGCTTGCTGTAAACATATATTCTAGATGGACAGCTTGTCTTTCTGTTGTAAAGACTATGCTTTGCTTCTGTGTTTTTCCTCCATTCTTTTGGTTTTATGATATTTCCCAGCCAGCTGGCTAGGGCACAAAGAAGAGTGATATAAGCTCCTTGTGTGTGTGTGTGTGTGTGTGTGTGTGTGTGTGTGTGTGTGTGTGTGTGTGTGTGTGTGTGTGTGTGTGTGTGTGTGTGTGTGTGTGTGTGTGTGTGTGTGTGTGTGTGTGTGTGTGTGTGTGTGTGTGTGTGTGTGTGTGTGTGTGTGTGTGTGTGTGTGTGTGTGTGTGTGTGTGTGTGTGTGTGTGTGTGTGTGTGTATATATCCGTGTGTGTGTGTGTTTGTGTGTGTTGTTGTGGCATTTGCTTTCCACCAGGGCTGAGTGGGATCATTATGGGATGTTCATGAGGCTTCCACCGCTAATTGGTCTTCCACTGAACACAGAAAGACTCTTGAAAAATATGACTGCAGGCGATAGAAACCTAATTAGGGAAGTTTGCCGCTAAGGAGGAGCTCAGATCTGGAGCTGAAGCTGGCTGGTAGTGCTATTGGCCAGACAAAACTGAACAGGGATACTATGGTGTTACTGACCTTAGAAAAAGGGTTGGAAATCCATTCAAAAAGGAGAGAGATAAACACATATAGTTAAACAGACGTTATCTTTTTTTGTTTGTTGGTTAAACACTTGAATGGTATTTGTTAACCGTATTGGATTATAGGGATTTAGCCTGAGCTGCTGTAAGTTGGATTTCTGTTGGGTGATATTGAACATTCTATAAATGTCAAGCAGAAAATCCTTTTAAGGTCTTTATTCCATGTGATATAATTGGTTCATTTCATTTGAACTTCCCCCAATGTCTTTTCCTAACCTGCAGCAGTTGTTCATACTAATATTGGCTTTATTACTGTGTATTCATGCAATCCCAACAAAGAACAAGGCATTACTTGGATCATTTTTGTATAAAATAGACAGCCTGTGATATTTGTTTAGTAATGGAAATATAACATCATTCAAAGAAAATATTTCAACATGTCACCAGGACCCTTTTCCCTATCAGTGTGTATGGCACTAAAGCATCTCTGTATGACACAACTATACCATATTTAATGGCCAACTGACCTTTGCAAGAACGGTTTCTTTTTTTCCTGAAGTATGATTTCAACATTTTCGTCTGTCACCAACATACATTTTCTGTTTCTTATGTTCACATTAGAAGCTGTTTCCTTTTGTTTTACGTTTGAACTTCAGGAGATGAAGATGGTTCAGAGAGAACAAGATATTAAAGGTGAACCTTTGTCTTTTTTACCATCTTTAAAACCTTGCTGGTTTCCATTGTGGGGCACGACGTTTGAAAAACAATGGTTCAATGCATTATCTCTAAAATGTATTTGATAAGCTATCTCTGTGCTCACGACTGTCTGATTCCGTTCTTGACTGAGAGACTGAGTTAAAAACCAGAAGGAAACGTTAAGTTAAAATTCACATTACCGGTCATGTTATGTGACTAGTTCATTTCCTATGTTCAGTTTCAAGTGGCGACCTGTGTCTAGTTTCATTATCCAGGCCTGTCACAACGTTTTACTACCTAAACCTTAGAGCCTGTCACACTAGGGGCTCAGTAGTGTAAATCAAATGCATCTCATTAATAATGTAAGGTGACGCTAGCAGAGGGTAGCATGGCCCTGGGAGCACTGAAGGATACCATAGTGAGAGTGACGGTGGACAGGAGAGGCCCTCTGAGGGGTCCTGGCATGGCCCTCCCTGCTACGCTCAACTGGAGCCTCCTCTCTTCTCTTTACCCCTCTCCCTACAACCATCGGTCTATTGTTCACCTTTACTGTGGGACACACATGGGGGAGGGAGGGAGGGCTGGGTGGGCTTGGGAAGGAATGGCTAGGGGGGAGGGAGGGAGGGCTGGGTGGGCTTGGGAAGGAATGGCTAGGGGGAGGGAGGGAGGGAGGGAGGGGTGGGGAGAGAAAGAGGGGTGGAGGGGGAGGAGGTGAAGGGAGGTAAGATGGTTGGGGGGCGGGGTAAAGGGGGGGAGGGAGGGAGGGAGGGAGGGAGGGGAGATGGGGTGGAGGGGGAGGGAGGGGAAGGGAGGGGAGAAATGGGGTGGAGGGGAGGGAGGGGAAGGGAGGGGAGGGAGGGGAAGGGAGGGGAGATAGGGGAAGGGAGGGGAGAGATGGGGTGGAGGGGATGGACGGGAAGGGAGGGGAGGGAGGGGAAGGGAGGGGAGAGATGGGGTGGAGGGGAGGGAGGGGAAGGGAGGGGAGAGATGGGGTGGAGGGGGAGGGAGGGGAAGGGGGGTTTGATCCCAAGTCAAGAGTTGTCTAGCTGGCTGGGACCTGCTGGGACGGTGGCCCTCAGCATCCAGCCTCCTTCATTCTGACAGAACAAGTGTTACATGAGATGTGAAGGATGGTGCTGATCCAGGAGCAGGTGTGCCTCGTCAACCTGGTCCCGGCTGCAGTGGAGCATGTGTGTGTGTGTGTGTGTGTGTGTGTGTGTGTGTGTGTGTGTGTGTGTGTGTGTGTGTGTGTGTGTGTGTGTGTGTGTGTGTGTGTGTGTGTGTGTGTGTGTGTGTGTGGATGTGTGTGTGTGTGTGTGTGTGTGTGTGTGTGTGTGTGTGTGTGTGTGTGTGTGTGTGTGTGTGTGTGTGTGTGTGTGTATGTGTGTGTGTGTGTGTGTGTGTGTGTGTGTATGTGTGTGTGTGTGTGTGTGTGTGTGTGTGTGTGTATGTGTGTGTGTGTGTGTGTGTGTGTGTGTATGTGTGTGTGTGTGTGTGTGTGTGTGTGTGTGTGTTATGTGTGTGTGTGTGTGTGTGTGTGATGTGTGTGTGTGTGTGTGTGTGTGTATGTGTGTGTGTGTGTGTGTGTGTGTGTATGTGTGTGTGTGTGTGTGTGTGTGTGTGTGTGTGTGTGTGTGTGTGTATGTGTGTGTGTGTGATGTATGTGTGTGTGTGTGTGTGTATGTGTGTGTGTATGTGTGTGTGTGTGTGTGTATGTGTGTGTGTGTGTGTGGATGTGTGTGTGTGTGTGTGTGTGTGTGTGTGTGTGTGTGTGTGTGTGTGTGTGGATGTATGTGTGTGTGTGGATGTGTGTGTGTGTGTGTGTGTGTGTGTGTATGTGTGTGTGTGTGGATGTATGTGTGTGTGTGGATGTGTGTGTGTGTGTGTGTGTGTGTGTGTGTGTGTGTGTGTGTGTGTGGGCCCTCTCCCATCCCCTCGGCCCAATGAGCAATGGAGGCTCCTCAGAGGAGGAAGGGGAGGACCATCCTCCTCAGTGAATTTCAAAAAATTTAAAATAGTATAACATTTAAAAAGTTATCCTTTTTAGATAAAACGACATGAAATATATTCACGTCACCGAATACCTGATTAAAACACACTGTTTTGCAATGAAGGTCTACAGAAGCCTCAACAGCACTCTGTAGGGTAGCTCCATGGTGTAGCCGGAGGACAGCTAGTTTCCATCCTCCTCTGGGTACATTGACTTCAATACAAAACCTAGGATGCTCACGGCTCTCACACCCTGCCATAGACTTACACAGTAATTATGACAACTTCCGGAGGACGTCCTCCAACCTATCAGAGCTCTTGCAGTATGAACGAACGTCTTGTCCATCCAATCAAAGGATCGGAGAATTAATCTAGTACTGAAAGCATAAGCTACAGCTAGCTAGCACTGCAGCGCATAAAATGTAGTGAATAGTTGATGCATAGAGAAAGACAATGAATTAATTTTAAAAAAAATACTTAGCCAATGCAGCTAATTTATCCTACTCAAACCTATTTATGTTAGCTAGCTGGCTAAGGCTATCCAACACTGCAACTCTTCCAAGTCAAAGTCAGCTTTCGGTTTTATAAATGTATTGCCACCGTGGCCCGCCGGTGTAACGGCTAAACTGCTAGCTGTACACTGCACCGCGTGATTGGTACGCCAACGCGTTAGTTCTAGTCTGTTGACTATAATGTTACTATGGTGACAACGATGTAGGCTGGTTAGCACTTGAGATATGGTTGAGTTCTGGTTTAGAGAGATTCCTGTGCCTGTTTACAGACAGCTGTTGTGTTGTGCACAGAAGCCCACAAGGGAAGGGAAGTGGTGAGAAGAGGAGAGCACGTAGACGCGAGAAGGAATCATACGACAAGCAGAGTGATGATGCAGTGTGTGGCTGCTGTGAAAGCGAACTGTGTGTGTGTGTGTGTGTGGGGGGGTGATCAGGGGTGTATTCATTCTGCCGATCCTGTTGCAAAACGATTCTAAAATGGAAGCGACCTGAATTAGTTCAATAGAAACTCTTGTTTCATTCTGCAGCTGTTATGATTGCACCCCAGATCAGCTAGATGCAGGTAAGAGTGTGCGAGAGGCGGTGTTGAACGTGTCACTGTCTGTCACCTGGATTACTCCAATTTGTCTCTCAACCTGTGTTATAAAACTGTCATTCATAGGCTAGTTTGTACCACCCTCAAGACGGGTATAGGACACATTCGAGTATCTCGTAGTAGCCTAAACCTATCGATGTTACATTGAGCTGGGCGATATATATGTAATATGAATGACAGTCATCCGACGTGCTCTAATAGAAATAAGGCCATGCTCATGAATAAATAAAAAATCGTCCTCCCTCATCTTGAACGGCACCGACCGCCACTCCCTGTTAAGTGCAGCCAGCAGTGTGTGTAGCTGCGGCCCAGCCCTGGACCGGGGCCCCGTAGCGTGAACCTGCGAGGCTGAGGAGACGCTACTAATGATAGAATGGATATGCAGGTCTAATGGACTAGAACACGTCATGATTGTTTGGGGGAGTGAGGAGTTGGGAGTATCAGCAGCCTCCTACTGTGGCAAAACATAGGAAAATACTAAATACCGTTAGTGGCCAAAATTATCTCCCAGCTCGCCCATTTTAACAAGTGATGCAATTCTGTTTTGCAGCCAATTTGTGTGATTGGACTTGGACAAGTGGGTTATCCATTGTGAATAACCGTATTAATTAGGACGGTATGATACTGAATCCATCCCACCTTGCATGTTTCCATTACGATACCTTAAAAAATATATATTACAGTATTTCTCTGTGACAGAACGAAGACAACAACAGTTTAGAAGCAGAACCAAACAACTACAATTAATGTCATGTCATGGGTGACCAATCTGTCAATGACAGTGACAGACCCTTTCCCATAACCCCTGTTGAAGCTGAATGACTCAAAGTTCAAATGGCAAACACTCACTATTTCACTCTTCCATTGTTTTTGGTCTATAGTTTTGCCGCTAGTTTTGCCTCAATATTGGTCTATAGTTTTTTGCCTCATTATTGGTCTATAGTTTTGCCTCATTATTGGTCTGTAGTTTTTCCTCATTATTGGTCTATAGTTCTGCCTCATTATTGGTCTATAGTTTTGCCTCATTATTGGTCTATAGTTTTGCCTCATTATTGGTCTATAGTTTTGCCTCATTATTGGTCTATAGTTTTGCCTCATTATTGGTCTATAGTTCTGCCTCTCATCTGTAAAGTGCATCAGTAGTTAAAGTTGTCGCTCTGAGAAATGATCAGCCCAGGCAGCTCAGGCCGCTGGAGTAAAGGAAGACCGCTGTGAAACGGGTCATGAACACGTGGAGAAGGGTACGGTAATCACAAATAAAACGATTCCATCTTCAGAGCAGCAGTATTGACAGATTATATGTATGGGCCTCTTTGACATCGTGGGAGAGCGTTCTACTGACCACGATGAGCTTGTTGAAGCAGTCAGACACGTTTATCATCTCACGACACCATTGGACTATCACATTGTCACATCCAGACACCACGTCTGGATGACTTCCTTTTCATTAGTTATTTTTTGATACATTTAGCCAATAAATGTTGGGTCCATAGCTTTACTCTGTGACATCACATAATGATGTCATTATCATATTTCTGAATGTCTTAAAGGACGATGCACGACCATCAGCAATTAGGAGTCTGACATAAGATATATAAATAAAGGACATGGAGAGGGGATCAAAGGAAGAGTATGGCGAATTCCATGAAGAGTCCAGGATAGATTTAGTATTTCTAAACGGACCGGAATCATTTCCATTTGCAAGCGTAACAGTCAAAATCCCAGACTAATTTAATACTAAAGAGGAAGAAATGTAACAGCATCTAAAATTAACTCCCTCAATTAGAAAAAAATCTACCCTGGTGTCATATGGGTAAGGATGGAGCGAACAGAATGGAGAGAATTGGAGGAGAAGAGGAGGAGAAGTGGAGGAGAAGATGAGGAGAAGAGGAGGAGAAGAGGAGGAGAAGAGGAGTAGAAGTGGAGGAGAAGTGGAGGAGAAGAGGAGTAGAAGAGGAGGAGAAGAGGAGGAGAAGAGGAGGAGAAGTGGAGGAGAAGAGGAGGAGAAGAGGAGGAGAAGTGGAGGAGAAGTGGAGGAGAAGAGGAGGAGAAGAGGAGGAGAAGGAGGAGAAGAGGAAGAGAAGAGGAGGAGTAGAGGAGGAGAAGAGGAGGAGAAGTGGAGGAGAAGAGGAGGAGAAGTAGAGGAGAAGAGGAGGAGAAGTGGAGGAGAAGAGGAGGAGAAGAGGAGGAGAAGGAGGAGAAGAGGAGGAGAAGTGGAGGAGAAGAGGAGGAGAAGTGGAGGAGAAGTGGAGGAGAAGAGGAGGAGAAGAGGAGGAGAAGTGGAGGAGAAGAGGAGGAGAAGTGGAGGAGAAGTGGAGGAGAATTGGAGGAGAAGAGGAGGAGAAGTGGAGGAGAAGTGGAGGAGAAGAGGAGGAGAAGTGGAGGAGAAGTGGAGGAGAAGAGGAGGAGAAGTGGAGGAGAAGAGGAGGAGAAGTGGCCTCACTCTCCCACCCCTTTATGATGTGTTGTCTTGGCCTCACTCTCCCACCCCTTTATGAGGTGCTGTGTCTTGGCCTCAGTCTCCCACCCCTTTACGAGGTGTTGTCTTGGCCTCAGTCTCCCACCCTTTTATGAGGTGCTGTGTCTTGGCCTCAGTCTCCCACCCCTTTATGAGGTGCTGTGTCTTGGCCTCAGTCTCCCACCCCTTTATGAGGTGTTGTGTCTTGGCCTCAGTCTCCCACCCCTTTATGAGGTGTTGTCTTGGCCTCACTCTCCCACCCCTTTATGAGGTGCTGTGTCTTGGCCTCAGTCTCCCACCCCTTTATGAGGTGTTGTGTCTTGGCCTCAGTCTCCCACCCCTTTATGAGGTGTTGTCTTGGCCTCACTCTCCCACCCCTTTACGAGGTGCTGTGTCTTGGCTATTAGGAAGAGCCGGTCCATCAGTGACAGCTTCTATTGGAATCTGAGGGGCGCTCGGGTAAGGAGACATGGAGATATTAGATACACCATCTCCGTATCATACAACCAATCCTCTCTGAAGAGAGACTTGTATATTCCCACAATAATAGTTTGTGAAATAGATGTATGGCTTTTGATGGAAGGAAAGGGGTGGTGAGGATTTTTGAAAGATGGGATCGGGGGTTGAATATGAAATTGTCTGATAGAGAATGTGAAGTGAAGTCTTCAGGGATATATAGGACTTCTGGTTGCAGCCATTACTGTACCACAGAGAGAGAGGAGATTGCTATTCTGTAGCCGACCAAATGCAACCTCAGGGACAAAGCCTGCAGTCACGCAGTGACTCTTCGAAGAGTTGAAACCTTTCTCTTGTTTGCTCCTGACAAGAGCCGTCTGAGAAACACTCATCTCCTATCGTGACATTTGTAGATTCCCCAGAGAGGCCTTGATGCCATACCTGGTTTAGAGTATTAGCTTGAACTCACTGGTGCAGAGGCTAAGTATTCATTTCTCCTGCCGACCCATCTGTTTAGCTAGGCAAGGCTGAGACATTAGAGAGGGACCGTGGTGGAGCAGGGAGATGGCCCAGACAAGGCTGAGACATTAGAGAGAGGGAGCGTGGTGGAGCAGGGAGATGGCCCAGACAAGGCTGAGACATTAGAGAGAGGGAGCGTGGTGGAGCAGGGATATGGCCCAGACAAGGCTGAGACATTAGAGAGAGGGAGCGTGGTGGAGCAGGGAGATGGCCCAGACAAGGCTGAGACATTAGAGAGGGAGCGTGGTGGAGCAGGGAGATGGCCCAGACAAGGCTGAGACATTAGAGAGAGGGAGCGTGGTGGAGCAGGGAGACGGCCCAGACAAGGCTGAGACATTAGAGAGAGGGACCGTGGTGGAGCAGGGAGATGGCCCAGACAAGGCTTAGACATTAGAGAGAGGGACCGTGGTGGAGCAGGGAGATGGCCCAGACAAGGCTGAGACATTAGAGAGAGGGACCGTGGTGGAGCAGGGAGATGGCCCAGACAAGGCTGAGACATTAGAGAGAGGGACCGTGGTGGAGCAGGGAGATGGCCCAGACAAGGCTGAGACATTAGAGAGAGGGACCGTGGTGGAGCAGGGAGATGGCCCAGACAAGGCTGAGACATTAGAGAGAGGGAGCGTGGTGGAGCAGGGAGATGGCCCAGACAAGGCTGAGACATTAGAGAGGGACCGTGGTGGAGCAGGGAGATGGCCCAGACAAGGATGAGACATTAGAGAGAGGGACCGTGGTGGAGCAGGGAGCAGGGAATTGGCCCAGGCTGGAGCCAGGCAGGATTGGCGGAGCAGGAGAGCGTGAAAGCATCGGGCACCCTGGGCTACGTGCTGCCTCCCCACTCCTCTGGTTTGGCTGCCCTGCCTCTGTCGACTGGATGCATCCCTCGCCAAGCTCCCTCGCCAAACCCTAGCCCCACTCACAAACCAAATGATCAGTCGCTGGAACAATGTCTTGCCCCTGGGGCTCTGACCTCCACTTGTAAGCTTCTCTGATTTATATGTCTTTACAACAAAGAGAGAAAGAGAGAGAGGAAAATATATAAAGAGGTAGGTAGAGAGTGAAAGAGAGAGAGAGAGAGAGAGAGAGAGAGAGAGAGAGAGAGAGAGAGAGAGAGAGAGAGAGAGAGAGAGAGAGAGAGAGAGAGAGAGAGAGAGAGAGGGGGAGTGCATGAAAGAGAAAGAAAAATAAGTGAATGAGAGAGAGAGCGAGGAGAGGAGAGGAGAGGAGAGGAGAGGAGAGGAGAGGAGAGGAGAGGAGAGGAGAGGAGAGGAGAGGAGAGGAGAGGAGAGGAAACTCGATGATAAAATTAAAGAATAAGACAGAAGACAAGATACACGGAGAAGCGACAGCGGTCTCTCCTAACAGCCAAGGCCACATGTCTGCCAAACTAACAGTTGTAAACAATCAGAGGTTACCGTGTGGAAAATGAACCAACAGTCAGGAACAGTGCTATTGGATTTTGCGGTCATACCCTCTTGGCTCTCAAATAGGTATAAATTGAACAACTTGTCAAAACCCTTCCCATCTATTTTAATTGACCCATGAAAGCACCAAAAAATGAAGGCTCACAATAGTTGTGGAAACAGTAGAGGTTTTCTCATGTTCAGTGCATGACCTGCACATTCAGCCTACGTGCATTAACCAATTAGTTGTCCGATGGCTGAAACGTACACCGCCTAAATACAATTATTAAAATTGCTCTGTACGTTCTTAGATATATTTACCAAAAATGTGCAGGTCCTAAAAAAAGTGAATCAGGCCAGTCAATTAAAAACACATCTTCTATTACTGTGCAGTATTAATGAAATGGGGTGCCTTTCTAGCATCTAGTCCTGGAGGCCTATTGCTGGAGGTCTGGAGACAATTGGTGACCCGTGTGAAGTTTTTCTCCCAGCTCTCTCAAGGTCCAGTCAGTTTGAGTGGTAAAGCCTTGACAAGGACCCTCACCAGCAGAAAACAAAGAAAGAAGAAGGCGGTCGGCCAGTCGGAGGGGCGGAGGGGCTGGCTGGGTGTCCAGACCTGAAGTCAATCAGTCAGGCAGTCAGTCATGCACTTCCTCAATCACTTCCCATTTACCCGGCCAGTCCAAGGCCTGCTCGCCTTCTGTCCGTCACCATCATGCCCACTTCTCTGACCTGCCACAGCTCTCCGCCATTTATCCTCCTCCAACGGATGGTCGGACGAACGGAGGAAAGTTTGAGGAAAGGAGAAGCCACACACATACGCAGACACAGGCACGGACGCACACACACACACAGATGCTATTCAGCCAACCGCAATGAAATACTGTATCGGACCCATACATCACTGAAATACTGTATCAGACCCATACATCACTGAAATACTGTATCGGACCCATACATCACTGAAATACTGTATCAGACCCATACATCACTGAAATACTGTATCGGACCCATACATCACTGAAATACTGTATCGGACCCATACATCACTGAAATACTGTATCAGACCCATACATCACTGAAATACTGTATCGGACCCATACATCACTGAAATACTGTATCAGACCCATACATCACTGAAATACTGTATCGGACCCATACATCACTGAAATACTGTATCAGACCCATACATCACTGAGTCCAGCGCAGCCTTCTGGTGTCTTCAGATCACTCTATATACGGCTGATATACTGTATGTGTGAATGCTGTAATTATTTCTTAGCTACATTATAGTTAACACGTTGAAATGAGCCTAATTATCAAAATAATGACGTCTCTAATAAGGTCACTCTTTATCCACTATATAACACAATAGCATCTAACCCAAATAGTTATCGCTCCTGTGAATTATATCTAACTCTTCTAATGGCAAGACTGAAGTTGGAAAGGTTTACTTTAATTTAAGATGCCACGTCTGCTGAAATTGTGTTGAGTCTCCTCCAATCCCCGAGACCATTGATTGCGTTCAGGTGATCAAGTTGAGACGACCCAGAGAAACTTCAAAGGCGGAACCGGGACGAGACGCCACAACTGTCATTCATTTACACCACAGACAATGAATTATTTGAATTATTCCTCAGTTTGAAAAAGCATAAAATATTCATTTTAAGGGCATAAGATGATAATAAATTATATATAACCCCATTGACGTATTTAAAAATGTCCTATATTATAATATCATTTGCATGGAGAGACTTTACTTTTGTGTCTAATGATGAGCGAGCCCAGTCCTGCGCTAGCCCTCTTTCATGAACAACTGAATCAGGACTGGGTGCTTCTTTTTGTTCCCCCGGCAGCACCACGGTGTCTCCTTGGTGTGTCTCATTAAAGTTTAAAAGGAAGCCGTATTAATTGTCAGCCTTTTGACAGGTTGATGGAGGCGAGGTGGAAATTAAGTTTCCTCCGCCATGCATAATGCAATTTGGGAAACCAATTGTTATTTTGGGAGGGAGCTACCGGTAGGGTGAGGTGGGTGAGGTACTGTTGAATACCGTCGAATAACATTTAACTTTGAATTTCTCTTTACGTGGGGTGATTATAGTGGGTGTGATTTGATTAGAGCAGAGTCCACAAAATCTCTGAACACCCAGCTAGATACTACAGCCCAACGTGACATGGCCCTATGCCGGTGTTCAGTCCAGTTCAGATGTAGGGCCTTCACATATCTCCATTCTCCACTTCCTCAACTGAACAGGGATGTCCTCTTTCCCCTTCCTCATTGTTTCATTTAGTAAGCAGGAATTCTATGCTACAAGGAGCTTGTAATGGGGAGAGGAGCAGACACGACTTGTATACGCTCAACAATTTGACTTGGACTGGAGCTGTGATATCTCTCTCAGAATAGACTGGAGCTGTGATATCTCTCTCAGACTAGACTGGAGCTGTGATATCTCTCTCAGACTAGACTGGAGCTGTGATATCTCTCTCAGAGTAGACTGGAGCTGTGATATCTCTCTCAGACTAGACTGGAGCTGTGATATCTCTCTCAGAATAGACTGGAGCTGTGATATCTCTCTCAGAGTAGACTGGAGCTGTGATATCTCTCTCAGACTAGACTGGAGCTGTGATATCTCTCTCAGAATAGACTGGAGCTGTGATATCTCTCTCAGACTAGACTGGAGCTGTGATATCTCTCTCAGACTAGACTGGAGCTGTGATATCTCTCTCAGAGTAGATGGGAGCTGTGATATCTCTCTCAGACTAGACTGGAGCTGTGATATCTCTCTCAGAATAGACTGGAGCTGTGATATCTCTCTCAGAATAGACCGGAGCTGTGATATCTCTCTCAGACTAGACTGGAGCTGTGATATCTCTCTCAGAGTAGACTGGAGCTGTGATATCTCTCTCAGACTAGACTGGAGCTGTGATATCTCTCTCAGAGTAGACTGGAGCTGTGATATCTCTCTCAGACTAGACTGGAGCTGTGATATCTCTCTCAGACTAGACTGGAGCTGTGATATCTCTCTCAGAATAGACTGGAGCTGTGATATCTCTCTCAGACTAGACTGGAGCTGTGATATCTCTCTCAGAATAGACTGGAGCTGTGATATCTCTCTCAGAGTAGACTGGAGCTGTGATATCTCTCTCAGAGTAGACTGGAGCTGTGATATCTCTCTCAGAGTAGACTGGAGCTGTGATATCTTTCTCAGAGTAGACTGGAGCTGTGATATCTCTCTCAGAGTAGATGGGAGCTGTGATATCTCTCTCAGAATAGACTGGAGCTGTGATATCTCTCTCAGAGTAGACTGGAGCTGTGATATCTCTCTCAGACTAGACTGGAGCTGTGATATCTCTCTCAGAGTAGACTGGAGCTGTGATATCTCTCTCAGACTAGATTGGGGCTGTGATATCTCTCTCAGAGTAGATGGGAGCTGTGATATCTCTCTCAGAATAGACTGGAGCTGTGATATCTCTCTCAGAGTAGACTGGAGCTGTGATATCTCTCTCAGACTGGACTGGAGCTGTGATATCTCTCTCAGAATAGACTGGAGCTGTGATATCTCTCTCAGACTAGATGGGAGCTGTGATATCTCTCTCAGAGACAGTCATCTCCTCTTGACTCTTGGCACCAGGAGAGAGCAGAAAGCACAGTGCAGAGGCCTCCAGGAAGGAAACCCACACCAGGCCCAGACAGACAGAGCTGTAAGCTAGATGGGACCGACACAGAGATTGGTCTCCCTGCCTGTGTTCTACTGTGTTTCACTTTCCCTTCAAAGACAAACCTCCCATACATGCCTTAGGCGCTGGCACTCAGTCTCCCCTTCCCCTCCCTCCTCCTCTCCCTCCCCTTCCCCCTCCCTCCCGTCCGCTCCCCTCCCCTCCCCCTCATCCTCCCCCTCCTCTCCTCCCCTCTCATCTATTCTTACTTCTCAGACTCCTCTTGTTTATGAATGATTAATAAATGACAGATCCGTTTTAACGGCACAACGTGGGCCTGGGTTTGGTGGTGTCACTTTTGACATGGATGCCACAGGGAGGTGCCTCGCCCCGTCTCTCCCCTCAACTCCCTCTCAGCTCCCCCTCAGCGTCCACTCTACTCCCTCTCTGCCAGCTCTTCTTTGGCTGATGATGTGATGATGGTTGGATGAATCATTGAATCCAGTGTTGCTATCTCTTCAACTCTCCTGCAGTTATTTTCTAAGGATTGATTTTGCTGCGCTTCAAATCTGAGGTTCAGGTCAGACAAATCTATGAAGCACGACATCATCATTCTCATGTACTTCAGATCCATCATGACCTCTACCTTTAAAGTGGACTGTAGTGTGTAGGGTGTAGGGTGTAGGGTGTAGGGTGTAGGGTGTAGGGTGTAGGCTTTGTTTCTAGAGGTAGTGTAGGGTGTAGGGTGTAGGGTGTAGGGTGTAGGGTGTAGGGTGTAGGGTGTAGGGTGTAGGGTGTAGGCTTTGTTTCTAGAGGTAGTGTAGGGTGTAGGATGTAGGGTGTAGGGTGTAGGGTGTAGGGTGTAGGGTGTAGGGTGTAGGGTGTAGGGTGTAGGGTGTAGGCTTTGTTTCTAGAGGTAGTGTAGGGTGTAGGGTGTAGGGTGTAGGGTGTAGGGTGTAGGGTGTAGGGTGTAGGGTGTAGGGTGTAGGGTGTAGGGTGTAGGGTGTAGGGTGTAGGGTGTAGGGTGTAGGGTGTAGGGTGTAGGGTGTAGGGTGTAGGGTGTAGGGTGTAGGGTGTAGGGTGTAGGCTTTGTTTCTAGAGGTAGTGTAGGGTGTAGGATGTAGGGTGTAGGCTTTGTTTCTAGAGGTAGTGTAGGGTGTAGGGTGTAGGGTGTAGGGTGTAAAACATTAGCATTCAGAGTCAATGTAGTAGCTCTGGAAATGAACAGAAACCTTCTTATTGTCCCATTTAAAATAATCATTGTTTGCAGATTGTGTTTATGAGTAACGATACAGACAACAGATAACAAAGCTATGCTAACCCCTATAGTAATTAGCATTATTTTAGATATGGTGAATAATACTTTGATTGAAGGCGCTACATAAACACAGACTCATACGACTGAACTGTACTGATGTGTTCAATACACCATATAGCCATACGGTAAGAAATCAGAGACGCATCAACGGATGGCCTGCTTCCTTGTTTCTCCTCAACTCAAATGGATGGACTGCGAGCAGACAGAATAGACAGGAGAGACAGTGAGACATGGAGACATGGAGACAGGTGGAGCGAGAGAGAGAGAGAGAGAGAGAGAGAGAGAGAGAGAGAGAGAGAGAGAGAGAGAGAGAGAGAGAGAGAGAGAGAGAGAGAGAGGGAGAGCGAGAGAGAGAGAGAGAGAGAGAGAGAGAGAGAGAGAGAGAGAGAGAGAGAGAGAGAGAGAGAGAGAGAGAGAGAGAGAGAGAGAGAGAGAGAGAGAGAGAGAGAGAGAGAGAGAGAGATCTTCAGCTAAGTTCCGGAACAGTGCAGGCACCCTTCGTCTTCTTGATGTTTTTAATCACTTTGTTGTGACATCAAATGAACTTGACAGACCAGGGTATCGGAACATTGCCTCTCTAAGGCGCAGTTTTCCTGCCGCCCCCCCTGGGACTCTGCCAGGGCTACAGACAGCTAATTGTTAATTGTTCGAGGGGCAACCTGGCAAAACGTAGCCTGCCTGCCTCTCTGCCTGCCTGCCTGGGCGTAAGCCCCTGCAGCTGCCTCCCATCCCGTCTCATCTCTTCTCCTCTCCTCATGCACCTCCTCTCATCCCTTTCAGTTATTTTCTGTTCTCAGACACATCGTATAAATATGATAAGGCCACATTTGTGAGATCCACTTGTGTCATTTGTCCTCACAAATGTTATTAAAACATGAGATCTCCACTCCACCAATGTATTTTTAACTGCGTTAATGCATTTCTCTACATGTCAGTCGATGACAGCGACTCCATGCTAGCTAGTCAGCCACAGGGGAAATTTACATGCATTTGAATTCACCCTGCCAAGCACTGCCATCTCGGCCTGACAGACCATTTAACTAGGTGATAAGTTAATCTGCACTGCAACAGTGGAGAGGTTACAGCACTTAAGCCTGAACCTCTTGGTGTGAATAATTTTGCTCAGGTTCCTTTGAAAACCCTACTGATTATCAGCTTGTGACTGACTCCCATCTCTCCTCTTTAGAAACACCAATATAAGGTATCACTGATTCACCACCCTTGACATTTTCCCTATTGTGTTGCCATACAAGATGCAAAATATTTTTTGGGGTGAAACAAACAAGAAATAAGACAAAAAAATCTGGAAACTTGAGCGTGCATAACTATTCACCCCTCCCCAAAGTCAATACTTTGTAGAGCCACCTTCTACAGCAATTACAGCTGCAAGTATCTTGGGGTATGTATCTATAAGCTTGGCACATCTAGCCACTGGGATTTTTGCCCATTCTTCAAGGCAAAACTGCTCCAGCTCCTTCAAGTTGGATGGGTTCCGCTGGTGTACAGCAATCTTTAAGTCATACCACAGATTCTCAAATTGATTGAGGTCTGGGCTTTGACTAGGCCATTCCAAGACATTTAAATGTTTCCCCTTAAACCACTTGAGTGTTGCTTTAGCAGTATGCTTAGGGTCATTGTCCTGCTGGAAGGTGAACCTCCGTCCCAGTCTCAAATCTCTGGAAGACTGAAACAGGTTTCCCTCAAGAATTTCCCTGTATTTAGTGCCATCCATCATTCCTTCAATTCTGACCAGTTTCCCAGTCCCTGTCGATGAAAAACATCCCCACAGCATGATGATGCCACCACCATGCTTCACTGTGAGGATGGTGTTCTCTGGGTTTGCGCCAGACATAGCGTTTTCCTTGATGGACAAAAAGCTCAATTTTAGTCTCATCTGACCAGAGTACCTTCTTTAATATGTTTGGGGTGTCTCCCACATGCCTTTTGGCGAACACCAAACGTGTTTGCTTATTTCTCTCTTTAAGCAATGGCTTTTTTTTTGGCCACTCTTCCATAAAGCCCAGCTCTGTGGAGTGTACGGCTTAAAGTGGACAGATACTCCAATCTCCGCTGTGGAGCTTTGCAGCTCCTTCAGGGTTATCTTTAGTCTCTTTGTTGCCTCTGATTAATGCCCTCCTTGCCTGGTCCGTGAGTTTTGGTGGGCGGCCCTCTCTTGGCAGGTTTGTTGTGGTGCCATATTCTTTCAAATTTTTTTATAATGGATTTAATGGTGCTCCGTGGGATGTTCAAAGTTTCTGATATTTTTTCATAACCCTGATCTGTACTTCTCCACAACTTTGTCCCTGACCTGTTTGGAGAGCTCCTTGGTCTTCATGGTGCCGCTTGCTTGGTGGTGCCCCTTGCTTAGTGGTGTTGCAGACTCTGGGGCCTTTCAGAACAGGTGTATATATACTGAGATCATGTGACACTTAGATTGCACACAGGTGGACTTTATTTAACTAATTATGTGACTTCTGAAGGTAATTGGTTGCACCAGATCTTATGTAGGGGCTTCATAGCAAAGGGGGTGAATACATATGCACGCACCACTTTTCCATTATTTATTTTTTAGAATTTTTTGAAACATGTTATTTTTTTCATTTCACTTCACCAATTCGGACTATTTTGTGTATGTAGGAAAATAGGAATAGGAAAAACGGCAATAGGAAAAACGCCAAGGGGGATGAATACTTTTGCAAGGCACTGTATATATATATATATTTTTTTTACATGTTTTTAACCCCTTATTTTTGGCACTAAACATTCCAAGCCCTGTCTAAGCAAGGGGAGGGGGAGGGGGGTTCTACTAAGCTATATGGAATTGTTTTAAGAAGGTCATACCAAGGTTCATTTAGCTATTTGATTAGGAATTTTTAGACCCCTTGACGTGTCCAAAAAAGATCCCTTTTTTTAAATGAATTTTTTTTGGGGCTCTTACTGCTATTAGCCCATACAAATGCATTGCATAACAGATTCACTACATGGAACAACAGATAGTCCCATAAAATATCAAAAGGAAGTTTGTTCTGATGTGTCTCTCCTACAGTCGTGGTCGAAAGTTTTGAGGATGACACCAGTATTGGTCTTCACAGAGTTTGCTGCTTCAGTGTCTTTAGATATTTTTGTCAGATGTTACTGTGGTATACTGAATTATAATTACAAGCATTCCATAAGTGTCAAAGGCTTTTATTGACAATTACATTAAGTTTATGCAATGAGTCAATATTTGCAGTGTTGACCCTTCTTTTTCAAGACCTCTGCAATCCGCCCTGGCATGCTGTCAATTAACTTCTGGGCCACATCCTGACTGATGGCAGCCCATTCTTGCATAATCAGTGCTTGGAGTTTGTCAGAATTTGTGGGTTTTTGTTTGTCCACCCGCCTCTTGAGGATTGACCACAAGTTCTCAATGGGATTAAGGTCTGTGGAGTTTCCTGGCCATGGACCCAAAATGTAGATGTTTTGTTCCCCGAGCCACTTAGTTATCACTTTTGCCTTATGGCAAGGTGCTCCATCATGCTGGAAAAGGCATTGTTCGTCACCAAACTGTTCTTGGATGGTTGGGAGAAGTTGCTCTCAGAGGATGTGTTGGTACCATTCTTTATTCATGGCTGTGTTCTTAGGCACAATTATGAGTGAGCCCACTCCCTTGGCTGAGAAGCAACCCCACACATGAATGGTCTCAGGATGCTTTACTGTTGGCATGACACAGGACTGAATGTAGGCCCACCTTGTCTTCTCCGGACAAGCTTTTTTCAGGATGCCCCAAACAATCGGAAAGGGGATTCATCAGAGAAAATGACTTTACCCCAGTCCTCAGCAGTCCAATCCCTGTACCTTTTGCAGAATATCAGTCTGTCAGTTATGTTTTTCCTGGAGAGAAGTGGCTTCCTCGCTGCCCTTCTTGACACCAGGCCATCCTCCAAAAGTCTTCACCTCACTGTGCGTGCAGATGCACTCACACCTGCCTGCTGCCATTCCTGAGCAAGCTCTGCACTGGTGGTGCCCTGATCCCGCAGCTGAATCAACTTTAGGAGACGGTCCTGGAGCTTGCTGGACTTTCTACGGGCGCCCTGATGCCTTCTTCACAACAATTGAACCTCTCTCCTTGAAGTTCTTGATGATCCGATAAATGGTTGATTTAGGTGCAATCTTACTAGCAGCAATATCCTTGCCTGTGAAGCCCTTTTTGTGCAAAGCAATGATGACGGCACGTGTTTCCTTGCAGGTAACCATGGTTAACAGAGGAAGAACAATGATTTCAAGCACCACACTCCTTTTAAAGCTTCCAGTCTGTTATTCTAACTCAATCAGCATGACAGAGTGATCTCTAGCCTTGTCCTCGTCAACACTCTCACCTGTGTTAACGAGAGAATTACTGACATGATGACAGCTGAAATGCAGTGGAAATGTTTTTGGGGGATTAAGTTCATTTTCATGGCAAAGAGGGACTTTGCAATTAATTGCAATTCATCTTATCACTCTTCATAACATTCTGGAGTATATGCAAATTGTCATCATAAAAACCGAGGAAGCAGACTTTGTGAAAATTAATATTTGTGTCGTTCTCAAAACTTTTGAGAGATATAAGAATCAGGAAGAAGATCAGGAAACATTTGTTTTTTTACATGTATTTAAAACCATATTTTTGGCGTTAAACAGTCTCCTTATATACAGTACTTCCCTTCCTCTGGTACCGGGGGACCTTCAGACAAGTCTTGTGAGGCCTGTGGGCGTCCTAGAGCAAAACAACTGACATGAACGTGTTTGTGAGACATGCCCAGAGGGGTCATAGGTGTGTAGCCCAAACGGTTCAGACGCTACAGACAGAAGTTGGCAGATCAGCTGTACCGACTTCAGTCGAGTCTCCTGGCACTTCTGGAGGTCGTAGAACAAACACCATCATGTTCGTGAGAGTCTCATCTTTCCAAAGAGTGGTCATAATAGTTTGTAGGCCAAACCGTTCGGTCGCTACAGAGGATTTTGTGAGAATACCGATTTTCGGGATGTCTCATGGTCTGACTAACACTGCTCCATCTTTGTCACCTTTCACCGCAGATGCGGAAGTGCGACATCGGTGGACGTGGTTGATTGAGATGCAGCCCGTGCAAAAACAGATATCTCTAGCTTAAACTGAAAGATTTTAATGGGGATTTTTTTACTATGCTGATTTGATTTCCATGGGGGCACGGACATCGATCCTGGGGGGGTTTAATTGGGTTAACCGTGTTGTATCAGCAGTGTTAACTGTGTTGTATCAACAGTGTTAACTGTCTTGTATCAGCAGTGTTAACTGTGTTACATCAGCAGTGTTAACTGTGTAGTATCAGCAGTGTTAACTGTGTTACATCAGCAGTATTAACTGTGTAGTATCAGCAGTGTTAACTGTGTTGTATCAACAGTGTTAACTGTGTTGTATCAGCAGTGTCAACTGTGTTGTATCCGCAGTGTTAACTGTCTTATATCAGTAGTGTTAACTGTGTAGTATCAGCAGTGTTAACTGTGTTACATCAGCAGTGTTAACTGTGTAGTATCAGCAGTGTTAACTGTTTGTATCAACAGTGTTAACTGTGTTGTATCCGCAGTGTTAACTGTCTTGTATCAGCAGTGTTAACTGTCTTGTATCAGCAGTGTTAACTGTGTTACATCAGCAGTGTTAACTGTGTAGTATCAGCAGTGTTGTATCAACAGTGTTAACTGTGTTGTATCAGCAGTGTCAACTGTGTTGTATCCTCAGTGTTAACTGTCTCATATCAGTAGTGTTAACTGTCTTGTATCAGCGGTGTTAACTGTCTTATATCAGTAGTGTTAACAGTATTGTATCAACAGTGTCAACTGTGTTGTATCCGCAGTGTTAACTGTGTTTTATCAGCAGTGTTAACTATGTATGTTTTGGATCTCAGCACCTACATTATAGCCCAAACTGTACAAATGGGGCATTGAAGCACCAAATAATTACAATAATGTGGGTGATGTGTTTTCAGTGACTCAGGGGTATTTTAACCAATTACATTTAGGAATAGAGTGTCTCCATTGGCTTTTGATAGGGAGCAATGGAACATACTACATACAGCTCCATTCTCTGTAGTGTTGTAGACAATACATTCTCTGTAGTGTTGTGGACAATACATTCTCTGTAGTGTTGTAGACAATACATTCTCTGTAGTGTTGTGGACAATACATTCTCTGTAGTGTTGTAGACAATACATTCTCTGTAGTGTTGTGGACAATACATTCTCTGTAGTGTTGTAGACAATACATTCTCTGTAGTGTTGTAGACAATACATTCTCTGTAGTGTTGTAGACAATACATTCTCTGTAGTGTTGTAGACAATACATTCTCTGTGGTGTTGTGGACAATACATTCTCTGTAGTGTTGTGGACAATACATTCTCTGTAGTGTTGTGGACAATACATTCTCTGTGGTGTTGTGGACAATACATTCTCTGTAGTGTTGTGGACAATACATTCTCTGTAGTGTTGTGGACAATACATTCTCTGTAGTGATGTAGACAATACATTCTCTGTAGTGTTGTGGACAATACATTCTCTGTGGTGTTGTGGACAATACATTCTCTGTAGTGTTGTGGACAATACATTCTCTGTAGTGTTGTGGACAATACATTCTCTGTAGTGTTGTAGACAATACATTATCTGTAGTGTTGTAGACAATACATTCTCTGTAGTGTTGTGGACAATACATTCTCTGTAGTGTTGTGGACAATACATTATCTGTAGTGTTGTAGACAATACATTCTCTGTAGTGTTGTAGACATTACATTCTCTGTAGTGTTGTGGACAATACATTCTCTGTAGTGTTGTGGACAATACATTCTCTGTAGTGTTTTACACAATACATTCTCTATAGTGTTGTGGACAATACATTCTCTGTAGTGTTGTAGACAATACATTCTCTGTAGTGTTGTGGACAATACATTCTCTGTAGTGTTGTAGACATTACATTCTCTGTAGTGTTGTGGACAATACATTCTCTGTAGTGTTGTGGACAATACATTCTCTGTAGTGTTGTAGACAATACATTCTCTGTAGTGTTGTAGACATTACATTCTCTGTAGTGTTGTGGACAATACATTCTCTGTAGTGTTGTGGACAATACATTCTCTGTAGTGTTGTGGACAATACATTCTCTGTAGTGTTGTAGACAATACATTCTCTGTAGTGTTGTGGACAATACATTCTCTGTAGTGTTGTGGACAATACATTCTCTGTAGTGTTGTGGACAATACATTCTCTGTAGTGTTGTGGACAATACATTCTCTGTAGTGTTGTGGACAATACATTCTCTGTAGTGTTGTGGACAATACATTCTCTGTAGTGTTGTGGACAATACATTATCTGTAGTGTTGTAGACAATAAATTCTCTGTAGTGTTTTACACAATACATTCTCTGTAGTGTTGTAGACAATACATTCTCTGTAGTGTTGTAGACAATACATTCTCTGTAGTGTTGTAGACAATACATTCTCTGTAGTGTTGTAGACAATACATTCTCTGTAGTGTTGTGGACAATACATTCTCTGTAGTGTTGTGGACAATACATTCTCTGTAGTGTTGTAGACAATACATTCTCTGTAGTGTTGTAGACAATACATTCTCTGTAGTGTTGTAGACAATACATTCTCTGTAGTGTTGTAGACACTACATTCTCTGTAGTGTTGTAGACAATACATTCTCTGTAGTGTTTTACACAATACATTCTCTGTAGTGTTGTGGACAATACATTCTCTGTAGTGTTGTAGACAATACATTCTCTGTAGTGTTGTAGACAATACATTGTCTGTAGTGTTGTAGACAATACATTCTCTGTAGTGTTGTAGACAATACATTCTCTGTAGTGTTGTGGACAATACATTCTCTGTGGTGTTGTGGACAATACATTCTCTGTAGTGTTGTGGACAATACATTCTCTGTAGTGTTGTGGACAATACATTCTCTGTGGTGTTGTGGACAATACATTCTCTGTAGTGTTGTGGACAATACATTCTCTGTAGTGTTGTGGACTATACATTCTCTGTAGTGTTGTAGACAATACATTCTCTGTAGTGTTGTGGACAATACATTCTCTGTGGTGTTGTGGACAATACATTCTCTGTAGTGTTGTGGACAATACATTCTCTGTAGTGTTGTGGACAATACATTCTCTGTAGTGTTGTAGACAATACATTATCTGTAGTGTTGTAGACAATACATTCTCTGTAGTGTTGTGGACAATACATTCTCTGTAGTGTTGTGGACAATACATTATCTGTAGTGTTGTAGACAATACATTCTCTGTAGTGTTGTAGACAATACATTCTCTGTAGTGTTTTACACAATACATTCTCTGTAGTGTTGTAGACAATACATTATCTGTAGTGTTGTAGACAATACATTCTCTGTAGTGTTGTAGACAATACATTCTCTGTAGTGTTGTGGACAATACATTCTCTGTAGTGTTGTGGACAATACATTCTCTGTAGTGTTGTGGACAATACATTCTCTGTAGTGTTGTGGACAATACATTCTCTGTAGTGTTGTAGACAATACATTCTCTGTAGTGTTGTAGACATTACATTCTCTGTAGTGTTGTGGACAATACATTCTCTGTAGTGTTGTGGACAATACATTCTCTGTAGTGTTTTACACAATACATTCTCTATAGTGTTGTGGACAATACATTCTCTGTAGTGTTGTAGACAATACATTCTCTGTAGTGTTGTGGACAATACATTCTCTGTAGTGTTGTAGACATTACATTCTCTGTAGTGTTGTGGACAATACATTCTCTGTAGTGTTGTGGACAATACATTCTCTGTAGTGTTGTAGACAATACATTCTCTGTAGTGTTTAGACATTACATTCTCTGTAGTGTTGTGGACAATACATTCTCTGTAGTGTTGTGGACAATACATTCTCTGTAGTGTTGTGGACAATACATTCTCTGTAGTGTTGTAGACAATACATTCTCTGTAGTGTTGTGGACAAAACATTCTCTGTAGTGTTGTGGACAATACATTCTCTGTAGTGTTGTGGACAATACATTCTCTGTAGTGTTGTGGACAATACATTATCTGTAGTGTTGTGGACAATACATTCTCTGTAGTGTTTTACACAATACATTCTCTGTAGTGTTGTAGACAATACATTCTCTGTAGTGTTGTAGACAATACATTCTCTGTAGTGTTGTAGACAATACATTCTCTGTAGTGTTGTAGACAATACATTCTCTGTAGTGTTGTGGACAATACATTCTCTGTAGTGTTGTGGACACTACATTCTCTGTAGTGTTGTAGACAATACATTCTCTGTAGTGTTTTACACAATACATTCTCTGTAGTGTTGTGGACAATACATTCTCTGTAGTGTTGTAGACAATACATTCTCTGTAGTGTTGTGGACAATACATTTGGCACTGACCCAGCTTGACACCTCTGATAGACAACATAGCCATTATGATTAAATACCCAGGTTGCATTAGGGGTCCCCAGAGGTCAAACTAGTGAACTGCAATATGACCCTATAGGCCAAGGACATTGTATGCGTCCCAAATGGCACCCTATTCCCTACATAGCGCACTACTTTTGACCAAGGCTCATAGGGATCTGGTGAAAAGTAGTGCACTAGGTAGGGAATAGTGTGCCATGTGGGATACAACCTCTGCGTCCGATCTTCAAGGCATCGACATCAACGTCACAAAGCCATGAAACCTCAATTACCCTTTAGGGTCGAGGGTCGTGGAGAATGAGACCCCTTAAAGAGCAGGAGTTGGGGCAGCATGTGCACTATTTATGAAGCCAGTGGATGACATATTGAGCCTAATGTAAAATAATGGATATGATCCCACACTGTAATGGAAAATGGTAAACTATACGGTAATTTGGGGTATCATCAACCGTAAAATACTCTTAAACGTTTTACTGCAGCATACTGTAAATTATGGTGCATTGTGGGGGGAAATATTGTGGGCGGGGCAAAAATAGCTGTATTTACAGTAATTCTACAGTACTGTATCTTTGGCACACCAAAAAAAACCTTTTGCATGGAATTGTTGTTTCTGGCTCATTAACATATTTGGAGACGTGCCTCGTAAGAGGCCATATTTGTCGCACCCGTGAGTGAGAACGCTTTACCAATTTAACTCCTATGTGGTTGGTAGTGCCCCATCGATTTGTGTAGCGGACAGATTGGAGTGGCAGCAAGTGTGACACCTCAAATGGCTGAGCGTTTTTGCCATGTCCTTTTCGGTCTGTTTGGCCCTGTAGTCACTGCGTTTTGCCCTGTAGTCACTGCGTTTTGCCATGTCCTTTTCGGTCTGTTTTGCCCTGTAGTCACTGCGTTTTGCCATGTCCTTTTCGGTCTGTTTTGCCCTGTAGTCACTGCGTTTTGCCCTGTAGTCACTGCGTTTTGCCATGTCCTTTTCGGTCTGTTTTGCCCTGTAGTCACTGCGTTTTGCCCTGTAGTCACTGCGTTTTGCCATGTCCTTTTCGGTCTGTTTTGCCCTGTAGTCACTGCGTTTTGCCCTGTCCTTTTCGGTCTGTTTTGCCCTGTAGTCACTGCGTTTTGCCATGTCCTTTTCGGTCTGTTTTGCCCTGTAGTCACTGCGTTTTGCCATGTCCTTTTCGGTCTGTTTTGCCCTGTAGTCACTGCGTTTTGCCATGTCCTTTCAGTCTGTTTGGCCCTGTAGTCACTGCGTTTTGCCATGTCCCTTTCGGTCTGTTTGGCCCTGTAGTCACTGCGTTTTGCCATGTCCCTTTCGGTCTGTTTTGCCCTGTAGTCACTGCGTTTTGCCATGTCCCTTTCGGTCTGTTTTCCCCTGTAGTCACTGCGTTTTGCCATGTCCTTTCGGTCTGTTTTGCCCTGTAGTCACTGCGTTTTGCCATGTCCTTTTCGGTCTGTTTTGCCCTGTAGTCACTGCGTTTTGCCATGTCCTTTTCGGTCTGTTTTGCCCTGTAGTCACTGCGTTTTGCCATGTCCTTTCGGTCTGTTTTGCCCTGTAGTCACTGCGGTTTGCCATGTCCTTTCGGTCTGTTTTGCCCTGTAGTCACTGCGTTTTGCCATGTCCTTTCGGTCTGTTTTGCCCTGTAGTCACTGCGTTTTGCCATGTCCTTTCGGTCTGTTTGGCCCTGTAGTCACTGCGTTTTGCCATGTCCCTTTCGGTCTGTTTTGCCCTGTAGTCACTGCGTTTTGCCATGTCCCTTTCGGTCTGTTTTGCCCTGTAGTCACTGCGTTTTGCCATGTCCTTTCGGTCTGTTTTGCCCTGTAGTCACTGCGTTTTGCCATGTCCCTTTCGGTCTGTTTTGCCCTGTAGTCACTGAGTTTTGCCCTGTAGTCACTGCGTTTTGCCATGTCCTTTCCGTCTGTTTTGCCCTGTAGTCACTGCGTTTTGCCATGTCCTTTCGGTCTGTTTTGCCCTGTAGTCACTGCGTTTTGCCCTGTAGTCACTGCGTTTTGCCCTGTAGTCACTGCGTTTTGCCCTGTAGTCACTGCGTTTTGCCCTGTAGTCACTGCGTTTTGACATGTCCTTTTCGGTCTGTTTTGCCCTGTAGTCACTGCATTTTGTCATGTCCTTTCGGTCTGTTTTGCCCTGTAGTTACTGCGTTTTGCCCTGTAGTCACTGCGTTTTGCCATGTCCTTTTGGTCTGTTTGGCCCTGTAGTCACTGCGTTTTGCCATGTCCCTTTCGGTCTGTTTTGCCCTGTAGTCACTGCGTTTTGCCATGTCCTTTCGGTCTGTTTTGCCCTGTAGTCACTGCGTTTTGCCCTGTAGTCACTGCGTTTTGCCCTGTAGTCACTGCGTTTTGCCCTGTAGTTACTGCGTTTTGCCCTGTAGTCACTGCGTTTTGCCCTGTAGTCACTGTGTTTTGCCCTGTAGTCACTGCGTTTTGCCCTGTAGTCACTGCGTTTTGCCCTGTAGTCTCTGCCGGGTTGGAAGCCTTTGTTAAGGCCCCTATGAGAGCAAGTCAGTTGATAAACCACCAAATATTCATTAATATCCTGTAACGTGTCAACACTTTACTTAGCAGCATACCTGCTTGCACCAATCCCTTGTAATTACAGTAAAATACTGTGAAATACAGAAACCCCTCCCCTCAATGGATTTTTTAAATTAATATTAATATGCCATTTAGCAGACGCTTTTATCCAAAGCGACTAACAGTCATGTGTGCATACATCATTATGCATGATTGTATTCATTGATTCATCCATTAATATTATTAATTCATTCCGATTACGGTATCATTAACTTTTCTTTTTTTTTTTACAGTATAATACAGTACATTGTATGGTATTGTACTGTGTCATTACACAATACTTGCTTTGATACCACATTTATATTACAGAAGATGCACTGTAATATGAAACACAGAATATGACTTACCACCCAAGCTGCCTGTAAGCTACTGTCAAATTCACAGTTAACCCCTTTACAGGGGTAATGACAGCCAACAGAGGAAGTCATAATAGTTACTTTTCACCATAGTCGGGTAGAGCATCATCAATTTACATAAACACTACAACGCAAGCTAGAAGTCACACACACAGACATACACTTGCACACACACACACACACACACACAAACTTGCACACACCATAGATCCACTGTCAAAGCGTGAGAGGCGGGAGAGTTTACGATTAAATCACTGTTTGCTATTATTCTTCTATAACGAATGCACACAGCAGCTCTAAAGCAACAGATTACGCTCAAATGAACTGCCACAAACAGCCGTTGGCTTTCAGGGTCCTGTGTCTCACCTTCCCTCCCCAAATAGGACACAGCAGCAGTGTAATCTTGCTGTCACATTAAGGGTGCATCCCAAATGGTACCCTATTCCTAGTGTAATACAGAGCACTACTGGCCCTGGTTAAAAGGGGTGCCATATGGGATGCAGGCTAACTGTTTACTCCATTTAAGTGTCCCAGCTGGCTGATAGCTTCAGCTCAAGGCAGGGAGCGCTGCTACTCACCATCTCAAGCACTAGCTGGTCCTAGCTGGTCCTAGCTGGTCCTGGCTGGTCCTAGCTGGACCTAGCTGGTCCTGGCTGGTCCTGGCTGGTTCTAGCTGGTCCTAGCTGGTCCTAGCTGGTCCTAGCTGGTCCTAGCTGGTCCTGGCTGGTCCTAGCTGGTCCTAGCTGGTCCTAGCTGGTCCTAGCTGGTCCTAGCTGGTCCTGGCTGGTCCTAGCTGGTCCTAGCTGGTCCTAGCTGGTCCTGGCTGGTCCTAGCTGGACCTAGCTGGTCCTGGCTGGTCCTGGCTGGTTCTAGCTGGTCCTAGCTGGTCCTAGCTGGTCCTGGCTGGTCCTAGCTGGTCCTAGCTGGTCCTAGCTGGTCCTGGCTGGTCCTAGCTGGTCCTAGCTGATCCTAGCTGGTCCTACCTGGGCTATTCACATCAATGGGATGGGGCAGGGGAGGGCCGTTGCTATGAAGAGCCTTGGGTACACCTAGCTTAAACCAAATAAGGTACACTATGAATGTGGACCATTCAAACCTATCCTGTGCATCTCTAAGACAACATATTGTATGTAGTAGTAGAAGTACAGATATAGGATCTGCATTTGAACAGTATTGTTGTAGCAAAATATATGTAGTAGTAGTAGTAGTATCAGTAGTAGTAGTAGTAGTAGTAGTAGTAGTAGTAGTAGTAGTAGTAGTAGTATCAGTAGTAGTAGTAATATTAGTAGTAGTAGTAGTAGTGGTGGTAGTGGTAGTAGTGGTAGTGGTAGTAGAAGTAGTGGTAGTAGTGGTAGTAGTAGTAGTGATAGTAGTAGTAGTAGTGGTAGTAGTGGTAGTGGTGGTGGTGGTGGTGGTAGTGGTAGTAGTGGTAGTGGTAGTAGAAGTAGTGGTAGTAGTGGTAGTAGTAGTAGTGGTAGTAGTAGTAGTAGTAGTAGTAGTAGTAGTAGTAGTAGTAGTAGTAGTAGTAGTAGTAGTGGTAGTAGTAGTAGTAGTGGTAGTAGTGGTAGTGGTAGTAGAAGTAGTGGTAGTAGTGGTAGTAGTAGTAGTAGTAGTAGTAGTAGTAGTAGTAGTAGTGGTAGTAGTGGTAGTAGTAGTAGTAGTAGTAGTAGTAGTAGTAGTAGTAGTATCAGTAGTAGTAGTAGTAGTAGTAGTAGTAGTAGTAGTGGTAGTAGTGGTAGTAGAAGTAGTGGTAGTAGTGGTAGTAGTAGTAGTAGTAGTAGTAGTAGTAGTGGTAGTAGTGGTAGTAGTGGTAGTAGTAGTAGTAGTAGTAGTAGTAGTAGTAGTAGTAGTACTATTCCCCAATCCAGGTTTGCCATCAAAGTCTTATTTAAACTATGATTGGCTGCTGGCTGTGGAGACTTGATCTACATCAACATCCTGGAGGTGTCCTTCTCTAATTGGCTAAATAAACACATCGTGGGATCAAAGTTCAGAAGGTCAAACCAGACTGACTCAGATGGTTTTCAACACCAGAACAGGAACTCTGAGGCGTGGATACATCCAAGCAGACCAGGGATGTTTTTACTCTCAGGATCAGATTCCACACAGTGTTTAAGAGTGGCTCCATGCAGAGCAGGGTGAAAGGGAGGGTGTGTGTGTGTGTGTGTGTGTGTGTGTGTGTGTGTGTGTGTGTGTGTGTGTGTGTGTGTGTGTGTGTGTGTGTGTGTGTGTGTGTGCGTGCGTGCGTGCGTGCGTGCGTGCGTGCGTGCGTGCGTGCGTGCGTGCGTGCGTGCGTGCGTGTGCGTGCGTGCGTGCGTGCGTGCGTGTGCGTGTGTGCGTGTAAGAGGAGAGGAAGGCCGTGTTTGGTGGGGGGGGGGGGGGGGGGGGGCAGGGTGTCTGGGTCGTGTCTGATGCCGTCACCATCATGGTCCTGGAGGTGTGGGGTTGAGGGGCTCCCACTGGGACACCCTAACCCACAAATAGTGTGGGGTCAATGGGGCAACAAGAGGGGAGACCCCCCCCTTCCACCACCACCACCACCACGAGCCCCCAGACGTACATACGTCCTTTCCTTAACAAATCAAAACCAGCCCTTAGCAAACCCACGCCACATGACTGGTTCAAGGTAAAGAGACATGTTGAGCCAATACAAGAGCTAGAAAGAAAGACCACCTTAACTGCTGTGAAGTGAGAGGAAGGAATAATATATCTTTCCATTCTGGACGTACAATATAGAGGAACACAGAGACGTTCTAGTGTGTTAACCAATCACAGACTCACTGATTTTTGCAAGCCCCTTGTCAATGTACAGATTAAACTGAAGCACTTTCAGGGCAACAGCATTTTCCACGCATTCTTTTAGAGCTCTGATTCAATAAATGTATCTGAAATGCTAGGATGGACATGGTTTTCCTCGTGAGGGGGAACGTTTAATCTTTCTGGAGTTAAAAGTCCTATTTGGTTCAGCTGCCTGGGTTCTGGTTGGTGTAGAGCAGGGATGCGTCCCAAATGGTACACTCTTCCCCATAGTGCACTACTTTTGACTCAGAGCCCGATTTAGGGAATAGGGTACCATTTTGGGACTCAGACAGAGACAAGAACATGAAAATAAATCAATTAGAAGCAACAAGCAGCTAGCCTCAACAACAAAGAGAAGAGAAGAATCCAGTGGAGCAGGAAAGAGAAAATGGACTCTGCAGCTGCATCACAACAGCATCAAAACATCTTCATACTGTAGCATTTAAAGATTCACTTTGTAGAGGAGCTACTGTATACACATAAACAGACTTTAACTGTAAGAAGAGGAGAGGAGAGGAGAGGGAGGGAGAGGAGAGGAGAGGAGAGGAGAGGAGAGGAGAGGAGAGGAGAGGAGAGGAGAGGAGAGGAGAGGAGAGGAGAGGAGAGGAGAGGAGAGGAGAGGAGAGGAGAGGAGAGAGGGAGAGGAGAGGAGAGGAGAGGAGAGGGAGAGGAGAGGAGAGGAGAGGAGAGGAGAGGAGAGGAGAGGAGAGGAGAGGAGAGGGAGGGAGAGGAGGGAGAGGAGAGGAGAGGAGAGGAGAGGAGAGGAGAGGAGAGGAGAGGAGAGGAGAGGAGAGGAGAGGAGAGGAGAGGAGAGGAGAGGAGAGGAGAGGAGAGATAAAATACCTGGTTGACTGTCTCTGTCTCCCTTCCCACCCTATAGAGGGCAGAGAGGTTTGGCTTGGTGGCTGACTGACTGGAATGTAATTGATGTTGTTTTTCAAGGGTCGGTGCTCAGCTAAAATGTAACTGCTGTATAACTACATATGAATTAACCTCCGCTACCCTCTGGTATGGTTGTAGCTCCTCTTATGGGAGACAAAGTACTGGGAGGCCTGTCCATCCAGCCTCCTGGGCCCCCTGTGTGTGTGTCTGTGTGTCTGTGTGTGTGTGTGTGTGTGTGTGTGTGTGTGTGTGTGTGTGTGTGTGTGTGTGTGTGTGTGTGTGTGTGTGTGTGTGTGTGTGTGTGTGTGTGTGTGTGTGTGTGTGTGTGTGTGTGTGTGTGTGTGTGTGTGTGCGTGTTTAACTATAATTTTGGGGACCAGAAGTCCTCACAAGAATAGTAAACCAAGAGAAATCTGACCAACTGGGGACATTTTGTTGGTCTCCACAAGGTCAAATGCTATTTCTAGGATGTTTAGGGTTAAGATTAGAATTAGTGTTAGGGTTAGAATTAGGTTTAGGGTTAGGAGATAGTGTTAGTTTTAGGGTTAGGGTTAGGAGCTAGGGTTAGGTTTAGGGTTAGGGTTAAGGTTAGGTTTTGGGGTCAGGGTTAGGGTTAGGGTAAGGGTAAGGGTATGGGCTAGGGTTAGGGTTAGGGGTTAGGAAAAATAGGATTTTGAATGGGACTGAATTGAATGTCCCCACAAGGTTAGCTGCGCAAGACTGTGTGTGTGTGTGTACGTGCATGCGTACGTGCGTGCGTACGTGTATGTGTGTCTCCAGACACGTGTTGAGGATGACCAGAGGCTCTGATCCAGTCGTCCTCACCACCACTCCCCTAGGACACATCACTCCTGCTGCTGTTTAAAGGACAAGCTCTCCTCTGTCCTCTGAACAGGGAAGGAAGCAGATAGCAGCAGATGTAGTGCACTAGAAAGGGAAGAGGGTGCCATTTGGTATGAATCCAAGGTAAACAGAGGAGGATAGTGTCCAGAATGAGGGATGATGGAGGAGTGTAGGTGGGGAGTTCTGCACAGTCAGAATTATTTCAATATGAAAACTGTGTGGGTGGAGTCAGGGAATGTGATGTCATGAGGGGATGACGAATGCTGCTGGAAGACAAAATAGGAAGTAAAACGTTTGAGTCATCTCATAATCTCATCTCATTTAGGAGATTTTTCATTTCCCTATCGGTGAATCATTCATTACAGTCCACATTCATCTTGTAGGATATAAGACATGATGAACATGATATTCCCCTCGTTTTAGTTTTACTGGGAGTATTCAAATGTCCGCAAAAATATGCTTTATTTTTTTTTGAATTGATAGGGAATAACCACAACAAATGAGAAATAATAATGTACTGACTAGCACAACATCTGCCTGCCACTTCTGCCTGCCAAGCATTCTGCCTGCCACAGCAAAAAACACTTCTGCCTGCCACCGAGCAGAGAAAACAGGGCTGATAATCTTGTGCTCCACGTTGGGCAGTCAATAGCAGATAGACATAGCACCATCAGCGCTCATTAGAAGTGATCAATACGGGACGCTATAGGGACGGATACCCCCGGACCTTCTTGTGGAAGGGCCTTGTGTAAGGGTCCCTAAACCTTAAACTTCAAGGTTTCCCTGAGCTGGTATAACCTGGATTTAGTCATCGCGGAAGAAGAGAGGGGAGAAAGGGCTCAGCATGTGGAATATTGAAGAACTGAAATATCAACGCTCGTTGGCTTTTGAATGGACGCCCAGAGGAAACATCTCAGGATGCCTTGTTATCTGTGAAGGATCATAAACACGTGTACATGTGAGAGACGTGTGTGTGAAGGATGCCAACGTACTAGACAGCGTGTGCTTGCATATTCTACGGCTGCACAGAAACTATTCAGGATTTCAGGTTGTTGGAGTTCTGTAATCGTTTCCTTGTGACTGTTTGTCCTTTTGGCTCCAAACACGTCTGATAGTATGACAGTAAAGAGAACATGAAGATGCACAACAGTAACTATGATCACATTGCTAACTATACATGCTCCCTTCTCACTGTCGTAGTCTGACAGATCCCATCCACTACTGTGGAAGTGAAATAGTTAAGATAGTAGTTAAAATCAGGAGCCAGAGTCAGGAGGCTCTCTGCTGTGTACCAATGATGTAGCTTGTTACAACCAGGAGCCAGAGTCAGGAGGCTCTCTGCTGTGTACCAATGATGTACCAAGTATGCCTCTCTCGTTTACAGGGAGTCTTTTAATCTCTGCCCAACAAAATGAAGAGGCACAACGTTTCCCAATTTATTTGCCTTTAAATTGGAGCTTTGGAAAAATCAGGAAAGAACAGAATACATATCTAAAAGAGAGAGGAAAAGAGAGAGAGAGAGAACAAACTGACCTGCTGTAGCAGTAGTCAGTAGCTGGAAGGTAAAGCCTGCTTATATTGAAGATAAATTCTGAAAATAAGCAAAGAACAGATGTATTGATTTTCCGTGGAGTCTGGGTGTAGAAAAGAGAAGGAATAAAGAAGTGCTCTTTGCCCGATATGTCCAAATGACATCCCCTGAGAGCTGCTTAATGGTGGGGGAAGGGGAGGGGAGGGGCCTAGCCCGTCTTGTGGATAGAACTGCCCTCAGGCCAGGGCTAATGGTATTGGCTGAGCCCGCTATAAGAAGCTCTTTTCTAATAGCCAACTCTGTGTGTGCCAGAAGACAGACACTTATTGATTGGACCAAATGCCCTTGAGTTGGCAACATCTGAAATGAAAATCCACCAGGCTAGCACAAACTTTCTGCCAGTTATGTTTCTGGACTGCAATGAGAAAGAAGGGTTTCAGGTGGAGGGGTTAGGAGGAGGTACAACAATGAGAAAGGAGGGCTTCAGGTGGAGGGGTTAGGAGGAGGTACAGCAATGAGAAAGGGCTTCAGGTGGAGGGGTTAGGAGGAGGTACAGCCATGATAAAGGAGGGCTTCAGGTGGAGGGGTTAGGAGGAGGTACAGCCATGAGAAAGGGCTTCAGGTGGAGGGGTTAGGAGGAGGTACAGCCATGATAAAGGAGGGCTTCAGGTGGAGGGGTTAGGAGGAGGTACAGCCATGAGAAAGGGCTTCAGATGGAGGGGTTAGGAGGAGGTACAGCCATGATAAAGGGTTTCAGGTGGAGGGGTTAGGAGGAGGTACAGCCATGAGAAAGGGGGGCTTCAGGTGGAGGGGTTAGGAGGAGGTACAGCCATGATAAAGGGTTTCAGGTGGAGGGGTTAGGAGGAGGTTCAGCCATGATAAAGGGTTTCAGGTGGAGGGGTTAGGAGGAGGTACAGCCATGATAAAGGGTTTCAGGTGGAGGGGTTAGGAGGAGGTACAGCCATGATAAAGGGCTTCAGGTGGAGGAGTTAGGAGGAGGTACAGCCATGATAAAGGGGGGCTTCAGGTGGAGGGGTAAGGCGGAGGTACAGCCATGATAAAGGGTTTCAGGTGGAGGGGTTAGGAGGAGGTACAGCCATGATAAAGGGTTTCAGGTGGAGGGGTTAGGAAGAGGTACAGCCATGATAAAGTGTTTCAGGTGGAGGGGTTAGGAGGAGGTACAGCCATGATAAAGGGTTTCAGGTGGAGGGGTTAGGAGGAGGTACAGCCATGATAAAGGGTTTCAGGTGGAGGAGTTAGGAGGAGGTACAGCCATGATAAAGGGTTTCAGATGGAGGGGTTAGGAGGAGGTACAGCCATGATAAAGGGTTTCAGGTGGAGGGGTTAGGAGGAGGTACAGCCATGATAAAGGGTTTCAGGTGGAGGGGTTAGGAGGAGGTACAGCCATGAGAAAGGAGGGCTTCAGGTGGAGGGGTTAGGAGGAGGTACAGCCATGATAAAGGGGGGCTTCAGGTGGAGGGGTTAGGAGGAGGTACAGCCATGAGAAAGGGTTTCAGGTGGAGGGGCTAGGAGGAGGTACATCCATGATAAAGGGGGGCTTCAGGTGGAGGGGTTAGGAGGAGGTACAGCCATGATAAAGGGGGGTTTCAGGTGGAGGGGTTAGGAGGAGGTACAGCCATGAGAAAGGGCTTCAGGTGGAGGGGTTAGGAGGAGGTACAGCCATGATAAAGGGCTTCAGGTGGAGGGGTTAGGAGGAGGTACAGCCATGATAAAGGGTTTCAGGTGGAGGGGTTAGGAGGAGGTACAGCCATGATAAAGGGTTTCAGGTGGAGGGGTTAGGAGGAGGTACAGCCATGAGAAAGGGTTTCAGGTGGAGGGGCTAGGAGGAGGTACATCCATGATAAAGGGGGGCTTCAGGTGGAGGGGTTAGGAGGAGGTACAGCCATGAGAAAGGGGGGTTTCAGGTGGAGGGGTTAGGAGGAGGTACAGCCATGATAAAGGGGGTTTCAGGTGGAGGGGTTAGGAGGAGGTACAGCCATGAGAAAGGGGGGTTTCAGGTGGAGGGGTTAGGAGGAGGTACAGCCATGAGAAAGGGTTTCAGGTGGAGGGGTTAGGAGGAGTACAGCCATGATAAAGGGGGGTTTCAGGTGGAGGGGTTAGGAGGAGGTACAGCCATGAGAAAGGGGGGTTTCAGGTGGAGGGGTTAGGAGGAGGTACAGCCATGAGAAAGGGTTTCAGGTGGAGGGGTTAGGAGGAGGTACAGCCATGATAAAGGGTTTCAGGTGGAGGGGTTAGGAGGAGGTACAGCCATGAGAAAGGGTTTCAGGTGGAGGGGTTAGGAGGAGGTACAGCCATGAGAAAGGGGGGCTTCAGGTGGAGGGGTTAGGAGGAGGTACAGCCATGAGAAAGGAGGGTTTCAGGTGGAGGGGTTATGAGGAGGTACAGCCATGAGAAAGGGCGTTTCAGGTGGAGGGGTTAGGAGGAGGTACAGCCATGAGAAAGGGTTTCAGGTGGAGGGGTTAGGAGGAGGTACAGCCATGATAAAGGGTTTCAGGTGGAGGGGTTAGGAGGAGGTACAGCCATGATAAAGGGTTTCAGGTGGAGGGGTTAGGAGGAGGTACAGCCATGATAAAGGGCTTCAGGTGGAGGGGTTAGGAGGAGGTACAGCCATGATAAAGGGTTTCAGGTGGAGGGGTTAGGAGGAGGTACAGCCATGAGAAAGGGTTTCAGGTGGAGGGGTTAGGAGGAGGTACAGCCATGAGAAAGGGGGTTTCAGGTGGAGGGGTTAGGAGGAGGTACAGCCATGAGAAAGGGGGGTTTCAGGTGGAGGGGTTAGGAGGAGGTACAGCCATGAGAAAGGGGGGTTTCAGGTGGAGGGGTTAGGAGGAGGTACAGCCATGAGAAAGGGTTTCAGGTGGAGGGGTTAGGAGGAGGTACAGCCATGATAAAGGGTTTCAGGTGGAGGGGTTAGGAGGAGGTACAGCCATGATAAAGGGTTTCAGGTGGAGGGGTTAGGAGGAGGTACAGCCATGATAAAGGGTTTCAGGTGGAGGGGTTAGGAGGAGGTACAGCCATGATAAAGGGTTTCAGGTGGAGGGGTTAGGAGGAGGTACAGCCATGATAAAGGGTTTCAGGTGGAGGGGTTAGGAGGAGGTACAGCCATGATAAAGGGTTTCAGGTGGAGGGGTTAGGAGGAGGTACAGCCATGATAAAGGGTTTCAGGTGGAGGGGTTAGTGCGTCTCTCATTATACTTCACTCTGGCAATCACGTCACACTTACACAGAGAGCTGTCTCCTTGAAACATTAATCCTGTTATAGACATTGAACTCACTGTCACTATGTATATATTTCTGTATTTTGTATAATTGATAGATTATAGGAGCAGAATGTATTTTGTATCATTGATAGAACATAGGAGCAGAATGTATTTTGTATCATTGATAGAACATAGGAGCAGAATGTTTTTTTTTTAAGAATGTATTTTGTTAAATGAAAACCAAACCACAAATCATTTGAACCTTCCTTACCACTCCACCTTGGCTCTGATATAGTTCAAGGAGAACAGGATCAAATGCAGAACACTCCCTATGTTAATGATTCTCTACTGGATGTTGTTTTCCAGTGATGCGCAGTCACATGAATACCAACATTTCTTCCTTTGTTGAACAGAAGCATCCACAGGGTTTTATTCAAGAGAGACCGCTAAATGACATTAATCCATGCTCTGAAAATAACAGTCAATTCTATCTGTCACGGTCACCTGACACAAGTACAATTTCTAATAGTGAGAGCAACATGCCAAGCTAGTGTTCAGTACAGCGTTTTAAAAGGATGAAACAAACTCCTCCATTTAAGACAATTTCACTTTGAGTAATACCACTGGGGGGCAAACAGTGTAATCCACATTAATCAGCAGTTAGGTTTGCTGCTGAGAATCCTAGATTAAGTGAAACAGACTCAGGGTCCCACACCAATCATACTGCGTCAGGGGAGACTCACAGTTTTCACGAAATGAAAAAAAAAAAAAAGACATTCAAAATGAAAAAGCACGGCGTCTAAAATATCAACACGGAGAAAACAAATGGGTTGTTTTGAAAAGCCATGCAGTCACAGAGACAATCAGGCCCTCAGTGAGTTCAACATCAAACCACCAACTCCACTGATAGTTGTATTTTGTGTCCATCATTCGTTTTGTATTAGTTTCTTCGTGACTTTGAAAAGGAGGATCCATGCAGACACTGGGTTTCAGGGCCTTTGTTTCAGGTAGTCAACTGAGCTGCGTGTCCTAGTGTCCTCTAGCACTTTCCCTCCACAGTTTGTTGACATCTATCTCATCTCACTTTAAGAAACAGAGACCCAAATAAACCCACTGCGAAGCATGACCTTAAAATCAGACTTTAAAAAAGCCCCTACGTGTATATGTAGACTGCTCTGACGCTAGAAGTGAAAGAACCTTGTCCAGGATCCAAGCTCCTCGTCATTATTAAAAGAGAAGCGTCGTGTTAACCTATTCACCAGGGATCGTTCGCATAACCAGGCAGCAGTGTTGGTCAAGGCTGAGAGAATCAGACAACCACGAGGTTGTGACCCGCGCCATTAAAATGTGATTCCCAGGTAGTAGGGTGGTGACATCATGATACCCAAGGTGAACCAGAACATAAACGGATCATTATGAATAGATTATGACCGTTGACCTCTGAACTTCTCTTGTTGAGATATATCTGGAATAGCTAAGAAAGGAAATGAAATGCCAACGCTGATATTTCTTCAGGTACGGTATGTTATCCTAGATATTGATACACTTGATAACTGTAGCGTGATCAGAAAATATTAACATACCGCATGAGTACTTCAGTATATATGTTGATGATGTTTTTCCATGGATCAGCAATCATCTAAAATGTAACTGGTGTATAAAATATAACTGACAAAAGTCAACAATGAATTGGATTCATTTTGTTAAATAAAAACAGCAATGTTATTTCACTAGCTCAGAGCCTTTCTTGATATCTAATCAGTTTTCATCTTTCAGAAACCACCACAGAACCACTAAAATTGTGTTAGTCTGATTGTGATTGGCGGGTATGTGTGCTTCATTATGGTTTTAATTGTTTTATTTAAAGATCTACAGATTTCTTTGCATACTGCACTATAATCTCAAGAGAGTTCCGGAATGAAATATTGAGTTGAAAGGAATGTTGTGACCACGCAGAGGAGAGCCATATCCAATGAGATAAGATACACAGAATGTTATATATCATACACATAAACTCATCATTTCACTCAATTTCACAACCAACTAAAATGAGACTAGTACAAGACACCATATAACACAATTAAACTGGGACTTCGACTCAGACATTGTGGGACAATATGAATTCTTAATGAGCTGAATTTGTACGATGGAAGTGTTCTTATATTCAGATACGGCCTCTTCTTTTCTGATTACATCATTCCCTGGAGAACGGTTTGGAATAACGTATTAAAACAAGAGCATGTGTTATACTGAATTTGGTTTTATAAATATCATTTTTTGGTCTGAAGATAAATTCTGTAATGACAATTGTAATAATGTACTGATAAATGAACTTACTAATTTTAATATTTTAATAATATCATATCCCTCAAATAGTTCAGAACTCCAGAATAATATCATATTCAAATTATGAAATTAGTATGTACCTTCTGTAGTTCTGAATAACTTGAGGAATACCTAAAAAAAGATAGTCAACCCTTTTATGGCACACTCAGAAGTCAAGGTTATTTCTTTGTGATTTGCTCAGTCTTACAGCCGGTGAAAAACTGTGCAACAAGAAAGACTAAGGTAAGAATTAGCATTTTATACATCTACAAAAAGATGATAAAAAGATTTTAACCTCCTGAAGAAAAAGGGCAGCATCCCCTCTAACACGCTTTGTGCTTTGTCAAGACGGAGTGAGAGAAACGGGAGGGGTGGAAGAGAGGAGTGAGAGAAAAGGGAAAAACAAGTATTCTCCTGGCGATTTAGAGTAAAAAACCTTAAATGGCGAAAGCAGCAATACATCGTTTAAATGGAGGTATGCGCCCCGACATTTACTGTACCCTGATTTGGTTTGCACTAAAGATGTTACAGTGCGCGCTGCAAGGGCCTCTGGGAGAGAGATTTTCCGCTCAGCCTCGTTTTACAATGCTTAGCATTTGGAGCACAACGTACTGGCACAGGGCACGCCGTCCTCCTCCTCCTCCTCCTGATCAAATATCGGACATCTTTATTCTTGAGGAAGGGAAGTAGAGAAATGTGCTCTCACCCAGCCGACCCAGCAGTACACGTGCATTTTTATGAGGCTAACAGCCAAGTCAAAGGGGGCCCTCTGCGAGTTATCTTAAAAGTAGTCAACTCCACTCGGTTCTAATCAGTAGGGGGGGGTATGAACAGGGGTACCCTGGGATTGGAGAGAGTCAGAAAACAGCATTTAGCACTTTGCTGACCTTGAGTCCACGGCTTGCGTCCCAAATGACACCCCTATTCCCTGTATAGCGCACTACCTTTGACCAGGGCCCACAGAGATCTGGTTAAAAGTAGTGCACTATGCAGGGGAATAGGGTGTCATGTCGGACACACACACCACCTTTTTTCCTCTAAATGTCCTCGTGGAGCTAAGAATTTTTCCAGTCATTTTCCAGTCATTTCCTCCCCCTCAGGAGGATAGAGTACTTGATTGACCAGCAGCACTCATAGACCATACATACACTCTCTGTACCACAACCAACTGCTGACAAAAATACACTTTTTGAAGAAGAAGCATTTTGAAGAATTTTGAAATAATATTACATTTAAAAAAGCAGGTACTGTATTGCAATTGGTTATGTCTTGTTATCTTGAGGTGGGAAACCACAGCAGTGGAATAGAAAATATGATTTTCTGGCACAGTACGAGTGTTAAACAATCAAACAATTACTGATGATTACCTGGCAACTCTAAACCACTCGACATTGTTCTACTGGTGATTACCTGACAACTCTAAACTACTCCTCAATTTTCTACTGATGATTACCTGACAACTCTAAACTACTCTACATTGTTCTACTGATGATTACCTGACAACTCTGCACCACAGTGAGGAGCAATATATTGATGGTCTGCCAGAGCTGCACCACATTGAGGAGCAATATATTGATGGTCTGCCAGAGCTGCACCACAGTGAGGAGCAATATATTGATGGTCTGCCAGGGCTGCACCACAGTGAGGAGCAATATATTGATGGTCTGCCAGAGCTGCACCACATTGAGGAGCAATATATTGATGGTCTGCCAGAGCTGCACCACATTGAGGAGCAATATATTGATGGTCTGCCAGAGCTGCACCACAGTGAGGAGCAATATATCGATGTAACTGTTGGTGGACATGGGATTGTTCTACATTAAGAATAGAGCAGCTTGTTAAATGATTGTTAAGATATGTTCAATATTACAATTTTGTGACCAACTTCACATATCCCCCCAGAAGAAATGCACACGGACACCCACACTTCAGGCTGACTTGGTTTTTATCTGCAGTAAAATATATCAAAAAGTGATGTCAGGCGTTGACAGGACGGTCACAGCCACACGTTCACTGCTCTCAGAATATCTCTCTCAGACTTTGTTAATACAAAGCCAGTTACTCACTGTAAAAAATTACTATGGATCAACCCCCCAAAAAAAAAAAAAAGTCAACTGGTTATAAGTAAATTAGTTCCTTTTTCTCAATTGAAGAAACTGTTTGAAGTTGCAACTTATTTCTTTCAACAGTCAACTTACTTTTCCCCCTTTGGTTAATAAATAACATAAATACAACGTAGACATATACAGTACCAGTCAAACGTTTGGACACACCTACTAATTCCAGGGTTTTTCTTTATTTGTACTATTTTCTACATTGTAGAATAATAGTGAAGACATCGAAACTATGAAATAACATCTATGGAATCATGTAGTAACCAAAAAAGGGTTAATCCAATATCGGCATATCTATTTATTATTGCCATCAAGATGTTAGCTATTAAAATCAGATCCAACAATAATATCAGGGGATTAGAAATCCAGGGCTTAAAAACAAAGGTGTCATTGTACGCTGATGATTCATGTTTTCTTTTAAATCCACAACTTGAATCCCTCCACAGCCTCATGGAGGATCTAGATACATTTTCGAACCTTTCTGGATTACAACCAAATTATGATAAATGTACTATATTAAAAACTATATTATAAAAAATACTATTTTTACATTACCATGTAGTTTACCAATAAAATGGTCTGATGGTGATGTGGATATACTCGGAATACATATCTCAAATGAAATAAATGATCTCACTCCAATACATTTTAATAGAAAATTAGCAAAAACAGATAAGATCTTGCTACCATGGAAAGGTAAATACCTGTCAATTTGTGGAAAAGTCACCCTGATTAACTCTTTAGTATTATCCCAGTTTACCTATTTGCTTATGGTCTTGCCTACACCTAGCGAATAGTTTTTTTAATTATATGAGAAAAAAATATTCCATTTTATTTGGAATGGCAAGGCAGACAAAATTAAACGGGCCTATTTATGTAATGAATATGAATTTGGAGGACAGAAATTATTAAATATTAAAGCATTAGACCTATCACTAAAAGCTTCAGTCATACAAAAGTTATACTTAAATCCGAACTGGTTCTCTAGCAAATTATTAAGATTGTGTCACCCTATGTTCAAGAATGGCCTTTTTCCCTTTATTCAGATTACAACCTCTCACTTTAAGTTATTTGAAAAGGAAATAATCTACCAGATATCAATATTTCTAAAACAAGCCATAGAAAGTTGGTTGCAATTTCAATTGAATCCTCCAGAAACGACAGAACAAATAATGCAACAAATATTGTGGTTAAACTCAAATATACAAATTGATAAAAAAAACTTTTTTTTTTGACAAAATGTTTAAAAAAGGTACAATCTTCGTAAATGATATTATCGGTAGGACTGGTGGAGTTATGTCGCACATGCAGCTAACAAAAACATATGGAAAATCTGCTCTACCCAAAATTACAACCAAATAATTGCAGCATTACCGCAAAAATGGAAGAGGAAAGTGGAAGGAGGAGAAAGTAAGGAACTTGTCTGTCGGCCGCATTAAAGAACATAATTGGTTAAAGAAAATTGTGATAAATATAAAAGTATACCAGTTTAATTTAAGGACCAAAGGATTGAAAGCCGTCCCATATAGATTGCAAAATAGATGGGAAGAGATTTTTGACGTACCGATTCCATGGCACATGGTTTATGAACTGATACGCAAAACGACGCCGGATTCAAAACTTATAATTTTTCAATTTAAATTATTATATAAAATTCTTGCTACCAATATAATGTTATTTATATGGGGGATACAATCTTCCCAGCTCTGCAGATTTTGTTGTGAAGAGACAGAATCATTGGATCATTTGTTTTGGTACTGTCCATTTGTTGCTTGTTTTTGGACACAGGTGCAGGAATGGCTAAAGGATTGCAATATTTACCTGGAGCTAACCCTGCAGATAGCAATACTGGGTGATCTGAAAAGTCATAGTTAATTGATCAATAATATAATAATACTTTTAGCAAAAATGTTTATATTCAATTTACGATCTGTAGAAACAATGAGAATAGAAAGGTTCAGAACTTTTGTAAAACATCACAGTACAGTTGAAAAAGATATGGCAAATAGAAATCCAATATGGATGGTGTTACGAGATAGATGGGAGGTGTTGAATGGAGCTGAAGGATGGGACTAATAACAACAACTAATAACAACGAGATAACTATTGTAAAGCATACTGTGTCCATAATAAGTATATAGGTTATAGGTTGAGAGCTTTTGTGACAGTTAGAAAAATATGGCATATAGAAGCAAACCAGATGGACATCATGAAAATGATCGGAGGAAGTTCAGGAGTAAAAACAAACAAAATATAATTATTGTAGAATTTGACTGTGTCCATAAAATGTATATAGTATGAATGGGCTGGAAGTAGAGGCCTAAGCGTTGTTGTTCACTAGTTTATTCCAATTGGGGAAGGGGTGGTGGGGTTGGAAAGTAATGAAGGGAAATATAATTGTAAAAAAGGATATGTGTGGATGTATGTATATATGTCTGTATATATATATATATATATATATATATATATATATATATATATATATATATATATATTGTGTGTATATGTATGTGAATATGGATGTATATATATATTTGTGAGAAGAAAAACATATGGGGGATTGGAAGTGATGCAGACAATTACATTGATGGAAGTTACAATCTATCTGAAATATTAAAGCTGATCTACCGCTAAATAAAAAAAAATAAAAAAATAAAAAAAGTTTATCAAAATATATTTTATATTTGAGATTCTTCAAATAGCCACCCGTTGCCTTGATGACAGCTTTGCACACTCTTGGCATTCTCTCAACCAGCTTCATGAGGTAGTCACCTGGAATGCATTTCTATTAACATGGTCAAATTGCTGCAAAGAAACCACTACTAAAAGACACCAATAAGAAGAAGAGACCTGCTTGGGCCAAGAAACACAAGCAATGGACATTAGACCGGTGGAAATGTGTCCTTTGGTCTGAAGTCCAAATGTGAGATTTTTGGTTCCAACCGCCGTGTCTTTGTGAACGGATGATCTCCACATGTGTATTTCCCACCGTAAAGCATGGAAAAGGAGGTGTTATGGTGTGGGGGCGCTTTGCTGGTGACACTGTCTGTGA
>NC_059228.1:31228491-31283491 GCF_020615455.1 Coregonus clupeaformis | reverse complement strand
GCCTGCTCTAAATTCACTCAAACTGTAGTTAGCCGACTCACATCATTCACGAAGACAGCACCACTCCCTGCTGATGTAAACAACATACTGTTAACACCGCCTGCTCTAAATTCACTCAAACTGTAGTTAGCATCATTCACGAAGGCAGCACCACTCCCTGCTGATGTAAACAACATACTGTTAACACCGCCTGCTCTAAATTCACTTAAACTGTAGTTAGCATCATTCACGAAGGCAGCACCACTCCCTGCTGATGTAAACAACATACTGTTAACACCGCCTGCTCTAAATTCACTTAAACTGTAGTTAGCATCATTCACGAAGGCAGCACCGCTCCCTGCCCCTCTCGCTAAGTTCCCTTCAGTGTCTGTGCTGCCACGGAACTGAGGACCAAGACCCTCACCTCTTACTGAACGAACGAAGTGGAACCCTTCTCCATATCAGACACTGCATTGATTATCAATATTTCATTATGCTATGAGGATGGTCCCATGCTTCCATTCTGTAGATAGAGGCGATCCCTTGGTCTAGAGTCAATAGGCAGGCAGGAGAGGCAATATGACAATCTGGTTATCCAGGTTTAAAGAAGTCTAGCTGAGGTGAATCTCAGCCCTGTTTTATTACCACCAACCAAATGAAGTAGGATACATGTGTTTAGGTGAGGCTCAGCCCTGTTTTATAATGAAGAAGGATACAGGAAGAGTTCAGGAAGCCATTTTGATCTCTACAAAAGCACACCATAACATATGTCTTGACTTGCAGTATATCTAAATTACCCTTAACATTTACAGCATCACTCTTTACAAAGTGTGGGACACAAAACCCCTACTGTACTTCAAATAAAGGAAATGGGTTTATTTATTTAGAGCAGATGTTAGATGGTATACAAATTCTGATATTTTGCCCTATTATTGTCTAAAGATCTGATTTGTCAAAAGACCAATTATTGGCAAAAGATCAGATTTGTGCTGCGTGTGTAAACGCAGCCTTACTGACTTGAATTGTCTGCAAGTGGTCCCCAAAAAACACTAAAGGAAACAAAACTGGGTTTCTTTCTACTAAAGGTAGGTATCAGTCTATATAATAATAATAATAATATAATATGCCATTTAGCAGACGCTTTTATCCAAAGCGACTTACAGTCATGCTTGCATACATTTTAAAAATTTTTTGTGTATGGGTGGTCCCGGGGACCAAACCCACTACCTTGGCGTTACAAGCGCCGTGCTCTACCAGCTGAGCTACAGAGGACCACATTGTTCACAGATGATCAAGCAAAGTGGACATTTCAACACAATACATTAAATTATTCTCTATTAAAGAAGTTTATTGCGTAGAAAGTTGTCTTTCTTTGAAACAGAAGAAGAAAACACATTGATGGTGCCATGTAGTCAAGATAAAGAAACATGAAATAAAATAAATGTTTACAAATCCTGAATTAAAAATAATAATAATAATAAAAATGGAATTTGTCTCATTTTGCTTTTTTGTGCTTCATGCTTCCGTTGAAATGGAAAAAAAAGCCTCATCATTCCCTGACCAGAGACTCAGTTCATTAGCAGAAACACCATCCATTTGGAAATAGTTCCGCTAACTTCCTCTTTCTTCTCAGCTAGAGGAACGGTGTGTGAGCTTCTTCCGCCCTGTTTCATTTGGTGAAATAAAAGAAAGACGTGGCGTGCTGGTGTGACTCCGTCCTCAGATCAGCAGAGGAACATGGCAGCGTCCCAAATGGCAGCCTATTCCCTACATAGCGCACTACTTTTTGACTTTTGACTTGTGGTCTAAAGTAGTGCCCCTGTGTAGGGAATAGGGTGGCATTTGGGATGCAGGCCCATGCAGGTCTCGCATGCAGAACACCACCCAGCCTGTCAGGAAATGAAACGACTTCCTAATTAGTTTCCAAAATCTATCTTGTCCTCATCACTGCTTTTTACTAATCCCATTTATTTGGGGGAGGTGGGGGGGTGGATGTGGGAGGTGGGGATAATGATCACATGCACAGCGTATTTGTCGACCCCCTCCCCGCTACCACCCCAGCGCCAACATTTGTACACAGGCATTACACCCTGTCCTTTCCCCAGCACCCTCTCCACTGACAATCTCTCTTCTTAAGCAGAGCTTTATCATCCCAGCCTCTAATTATCTAATTAAACAGGGAAGTCAGTAGCGCGTCCTGCCTTGAAGTTCTGCTGACGCCCAGGGTAGGATTGAAATGGGTCTGCCCTCCTCACAGTTTACACCCTACACCCCAAGACCTGTTGCTGTGGTGGAGCAGCCGGAGTCCTGCTTGATCAAAAGCTAAATACGCAGGACCGGAGAAAGGACAGGGGAGGGTGGCCAGGGGAGGTAGGGGGAGGCAGGGGGAGGTAGGGGGAGGCAGGGGGAGGCAGGGGGAGGCGTGGGAGAGGCATGGGGTGCAGGCAGGGTCCCCCGCTGCTGGCCTGCTCTGATGATAACGGTCAGCCCAAACCGTGCAGTTGGGGCCCGTAGTTTAAGTTGGTTTTTATTTTTAGGCCTCCCCCAAAGTCCAAGGTGGCCCCACTTTGGCTGCGTTTACACAGGCAGCCCAATTCTATTTTATTCACTAATTGGTCTTTTGACCAATCAGATCAGCTCTGAAAATGATATGATGTGAAAAGATCTGATGTGATTGGTCAAAGCCCTGTTGAGGATTCATTTCCCTGGTTTTATTCCACCAGGGCTTGATGGGTTGATTCCCCTGGTTTCATTCCAACAGGGCTTGATGGGTTGTTTTCCCTGGTTTGATTCCAACAGGGCTTGATGTGTTGATTTTCCTGGTTTGATTCCAACAGGGCTTGTTGGGTTGATTTTCCTGGATTCATTCCAACAGGGCTTGACGGGTTGATTTCCCTGGCATCATTACAACAGGGCTTATTGGAATGAAACCATGGAAATCAACCCATTAAGCCCTGGCCGGCTGGCTGTCCCTGTATTGAACCTCCCACTCTTTATGGGGAAGAAGAAATGAAGATAGAAGGTACAGTCTGCATTATCTCTTTATGGGGAAGAAGAGATGAAGATAGAAGGTACAGTCTGCATTATCTCTTTATGGGAAAGAAGAGATGAAGATAGAAGGTACAGTCTGCATTATCTCTTTATGGGAAAGAAGAGATGAAGATAGAAGGTACAGTCTGCATTATCTCTTTATGGGGAAGAAGAGATGAAGATAGAAGGTACAGTCTGCATTATCTCTTTATGGGGAAGAAGAGATGAAGATAGAAGGTACAGTCTGCATTATCTCTTTATGGGGAAGAAGAGATGAAGATAGAAGGTACAGTCTGCATTATCTCTTTATGGGGAAGAAGAGATGAAGATAGAAGGTACAGTCTGCATTATCTCTTTATGGGGAAGAAGAGATGAAGATAGAAGGTACAGTCTGCATTATCTCTTTATGGGGAAAGAAGAGATGAAGATAGAAGGTACAGTCTGCATTATCTCTTTATGGGGAAGAAGAGATGAAGATAGAAGGTACAGTCTGCATTATCTCTTTATGGGGAAGAAGAGATGAAGATAGAAGGTACAGTCTGCATTATCTCTTTATGGGGAAGAAGAGATGAAGATAGAAGGTACAGTCTGCATTATCTCTTTATGGGAAAGAAGAGATGAAGATAGAAGGTACAGTCTGCATTATCTCTTTATGGGGAAGAAGAGATGAAGATAGAAGGTACAGTCTGCATTATCTTCCTGGGCCATGGTTACACTGACAGTGGACATGAGCTCCCTGGGGTAGAAGAGCAGGAAGGTGAGTGTGTCTGGGGACAGAGAAGGACAGACAGTAAGGGGGAGTGGCTAGACTGACTAGATGTCAGGAACTTTGTGGAACAAACAAAGACCAGGGACAGGAAGACTAGATGAAGGACTCCTGTCAGCCTGTTCAAGACTAGCTTCCATCTCTTAGATATTCGAATGAGTCCACTAAATAAGCTCCAAAAGTCACTTTAACTCCGCCCACATGTACATATTACCTCAACTACCTCAACTAGCCGGTGCCCCCGCACATTGACTCTGCACCGGTACCCCCCTGTATATATAGCCTCCCTCCTGTTATTTTATTTTACTTCTGCTCTTTTTTTTCTCAACACTTTTTTTGTTGTTGTTTTATTTTTACTTTTTTTGTTAAAAAATAAATGCACTGTTGGTTAAGGGCTGTAAGTAAGCATTTCACTGTAATGTCTGCACCTGTTGTATTCGGCGCATGTGACCAATAAAATTGGATTTGATTTGATTTGATTTGAAATGAATTCACTGGACGTCCATGTCTTTGCGATCTAGCTATGTAAGCAGTCAGAGGTGTAGACTACATGTGCAGTAGTATGCATTCTGGCCTCAGTCATCCTCTCCTCAAAAGCCTCCTGTGTCCCAACAGTGGGATCATGCTGTCAAGACAAGCAGGTAGGAGACAGAGGAGAAGAGAGCCCTCTAAGGGGATGGAGAAGGCCTGAGCTCAGGCTCCCGGATGGGGCATCCACGGGGCCGCTACGGGCCGAAGGAACATGTCCCTGGTTCTCCCTGGACAGACGTAATGAGTTTATCAGGATTTAAGCCGCATTGCACAGCTCTCTCTCTCTCTCTCTCTCTCTCTCTCTCTCTCTCTCTCTCTCTCTCTCTCTCTCTCTCTCTCCCCATCTCTCTCTCTCTCCCCTCTCTCTCTCTCTCTCTCTCTCTCTCTCTCTCTCTCTCTCTCTCTCTCTCTCTCTCTCTCTCTCTCTCTCTCTCTTTCTCTATCTCTCTCTCTATCTCTTTCTCTTTCTCTCTCTTACTCTCTCTCTCTCTCTCTCCCTCTCTCGCTCTCTCTCTCTCTCTCTCTCTCTCTCTCTCTCTCTCTCTCTCTCTCTCTCTCTCTCTCTCTCTCTCTCTCTCTCTCTCTCTCTCTCTCTCTCTCTCTCTCTCTCTCTCTCTCTCTCTCTCTCCGTCTCTCGCTCTCTCTCCCCCTCTCTCCCTCTCCCTCTCCCTCTCTCTCTCTCTATCTCTATCTCTCTCTCTCTCTCTCTCTCTCTCTCTCTCTCTCTCTCTCTCTCTCTCTCTCTCTCTCTCTCTCTCTCTCTCTCTCTCTCTCTCTCTCTCTCTCTCTCGTCTCTCTCTCTCTCTCTCTCTCTCTCTCTCTCTCTCTCTCTCTCTCTCTCTCTCTCTCTCTCTCTCTCTCTCTCTCTCTCTCTCTCTCTCTCTCTCTCTCTCTCTCTCTCTCTCTCTCTCTCTCTCTCTCTCTCTCTCTCTCCATCTCTCAGTCTCACTCTCTCTCTCTCCATCTCTCTCTCTCTCTCTCTCTCTCTCTCTCTCTCTAGTCTCTCCTCTCACTCCCACTTGAGAGTCTCTCGCCATGGCTACGGAGATTTGGACCTCATCATATCTGTTTCTAAACCAGCAGGCCAGAGCTCTCTGTCTCTCTGGACTCCTCTCCTTCATTCAGCTGAGGACGTTTGGACGGTATTCATCTGGGGCACAGACGCATTGAGTTCTGGGACGGCCCCACTTAAATATGTCTCACTATATGTATGAATGTATGATTATATAAATGCTACTTTAGACAGGGCCTTACTTAAGGCAGGGATAATTTAGAAATGGAAATGTGCTGGCCCCAAAACCAGAGAGGCCAGGGAAAGGTGAGGCCGGAGGGAGTCGGCTCAGCTTGGCTCGGCCCAGGCAGCCAATGAAAGAGCCACTCCCCAACAAAACAGGCTTCACAGCCCTTAACTGTCTGTGACTGAAATACTTACCAGAAAGCTCATCAAAATCAGGGCATACTCATCTATATTTCATGTTAACTTGTTCTCCCCAGCACTTTGCTGCCGCTGCTCTCTCTCTCTCTGATCTCAGAACACAAAGTGCTCATACAACAGAACGTCTCACAAAGCCTGCCAGAGAGTTCACTTCAATATAAGTGAAGTGGTGGAAAACCATATATGGGAGAAACTTCCTCTTCCGCGTCTGAATTATAATGCTTTATAGAACTGTCCTAGGTTTGCATTGCCTTGGATTTCAGTTCCTTTTCTATTAATTTTCAATTACAGGATATGCAGGTCATTGTTTTATAAAGCTTATCATATTTGCAATGATGAATAACCTTCCAATGATCCACAAATGCAACTGTAACACGTGATCCCACTGGGAAAAAAACGGATGAATCAACGTTGTTTCCAGGTCATTTCAACCCCAAAAAAACTATGTGATGACATTGAATCAATGTGGAAAACTCATTGGATTTGCAAAAAGTCATCAACATAAGGTTATTTCGTATTTTTTTCACCTAACCTTTAACCTAAATCCAATGACATGGTGACATTTTTTGTTGATTTCATATTGAATTCACAGTAGTTGACAACCCAACCAAATGTAAAAACTAGACGTTGAAATGTTGTCTGTGCCCAGTGGGATAGCTCTATTTAGTAGAAAGGGGGAAGGTGTACGGTATCAGTCCTGTTTATTGGTGGATGGTCTGTGGTATCAGTCCTGTCTATTGGTGGATGGTCTGCGGTATCAGTCCTGTCTATTGGTGGATGGTCTGTGGTATCAGTCCTGTCTATTGGTGGATGGTCTGTGTATCAGTCCTGTCTATTGGTGGATGGTCTGTGGTATCAGTCCTGTCTATTGGTGGATGGTCTGTGGTATCAGTCCTGTCTATTGGTGGATGGTCTGCGGTATCAGTCCTGTCTATTGGTGGATGGTCTGCGGTATCAGTCCTGTCTATTGGTGGATGGTCTGCGGTATCAGTCCTGTCTATTGGTGGATGGTCTGCGGTATCAGTCCTGTCTATTGGTGGATGGTCTGCGGTATCAGTCCTGTCTATTGGTGGATGGTCTGTGGTATCAGTCCTGTCTATTGGTGGATGGTCTGTGGTATCAGTCCTGTCTATTGGTGGATGGTCTGTGGTATCAGTCCTGTCTATTGGTGGATGGTCTGCGTATCAGTCCTGTCTATTGGTGGATGGTCTGTGGTATCAGTCCTGTCTATTGGTGGATGGTCTGTGGTATCAGTCCTGTCTATTGGTGGATGGTCTGTGGTATCAGTCCTGTCTATTGGTGGATGGTCTGTGGTATCAGTCCTGTCTATTGGTGGATGGTCTGTGGTATCAGTCCTGTCTATTGGTGGATGGTCTGTGGTATCAGTCCTGTCTATTGGTGGATGGTCTGTGGTATCAGTCCTGTCTATTGGTGGATGGTCTGTGGTATCAGTCCTGTCTATTGGTGGATGGTCTGTGGTATCAGTCCTGTCTATTGGTGGATGGTCTGTGTATCAGTCCTGTCTATTGGTGGATGGTCTGTGGTATCAGTCCTGTCTATTGGTGGATGGTCTGTGGTATCAGTCCTGTCTATTGGTGGATGGTCTGTGGTATCAGTCCTGTCTATTGGTGGATGGTCTGTGGTATCAGTCCTGTCTATTGGTGGATGGTCTGTGGTATCAGTCCTGTCTATTGGTGGATGGTCTGTGGTATCAGTCCTGTCTATTGGTGGATGGTCTGTGGTATCAGTCCTGTCTATTGGTGGATGGTCTGTGGTATCAGTCCTGTCTATTGGTGGATGGTCTCAGTCCTGTCTATTGGTGGATGGTCTGTGGTATCAGTCCTGTCTATTGGTGGATGGTCTGTGGTATCAGTCCTGTCTATTGGTGGATGGTCTGTGTATCAGTCCTGTCTATTGGTGGATGGTCTGTGTATCAGTCCTGTCTGTTGGTGGATGGTCTGTGGTATCAGTCCTGTCTATTGGTGGATGGTCTGTGGTATCAGTCCTGTCTATTGGTGGATGGTCTGTGGTATCAGTCCTGTCTATTGGTGGATGGTCTGTGGTATCAGTCCTGTCTATTGGTGGATGGTCTGTGGTATCAGTCCTGTCTATTGGTGGATGGTCTGTGGTATCAGTCCTGTCTATTGGTGGATGGTCTGTGGTATCAGTCCTGTCTATTGGTGGATGGTCTGTGGTATCAGTCCTGTCTATTGGTGGATGGTCTGTGGTATCAGTCCTGTCTGTTGGTGGATGGTCTGTGGTATCAGTCCTGTCTATTGGTGGATGGTCTGTGGTATCAGTCCTGTCTATTGGTGGATGGTCTGTGGTATCAGTCCTGTCTATTGGTGGATGGTCTGTGTATCAGTCCTGTCTATTGGTGGATGGTCTGTGGTATCAGTCCTGTCTATTGGTGGATGGTCTGTGGTATCAGTCCTGTCTATTGGTGGATGGTCTGTGGTATCAGTCCTGTCTATTGGTGGATGGTCTGTGGTATCAGTCCTGTCTATTGGTGGATGGTCTGTGGTATCAGTCCTGTCTATTGGTGGATGGTCTGTGTATCAGTCCTGTCTATTGGTGGATGGTCTGTGGTATCAGTCCTGTCTATTGGTGGATGGTCTGTGGTATCAGTCCTGTCTATTGGTGGATGGTCTGTGGTATCAGTCCTGTCTATTGGTGGATGGTCTGTGGTATCAGTCCTGTCTATTGGTGGATGGTCTGTGGTATCAGTCCTGTCTGTTGGTGGATGGTCTGTGGTATCAGTCCTGTCTATTGGTGGATGGTCTGTGGTATCAGTCCTGTCTATTGGTGGATGGTCTGTGGTATCAGTCCTGTCTATTGGTGGATGGTCTGTGGTATCAGTCCTGTCTATTGGTGGATGGTCTGTGGTATCAGTCCTGTCTATTGGTGGATGGTCTGTGGTATCAGTCCTGTCTATTGGTGGATGGTCTGTGGTATCAGTCCTGTCTATTGGTGGATGGTCTGTGGTATCAGTCCTGTCTATTGGTGGATGGTCTGTGGTATCAGTCCTGTCTATTGGTGGATGGTCTGTGGTATCAGTCCTGTCTATTGGTGGATGGTCTGTGGTATCAGTCCTGTCTATTGGTGGATGGTCTGTGGTATCAGTCCTGTCTATTGGTGGATGTGTCTGTGTGTATCAGTCCTGTCTATTGGTGGATGGTCTGTGGCATCAGTCCTGTCTATTGGTGGATGGTCTGTGGTATCAGTCCTGTCTGATTGGTCGGATGGTCTGTGGTATCAGTCCTGTCTATTGGTGGATGGTCTGTGGTATCAGTCCTGTCTATTGGTGGATGGTCTGTGGTATCAGTCCTGTCTATTGGTGGATGGTCTGTGTATCAGTCCTGTTTATTGGTGGATGGTCTGTGTATCAGTCCTGTCTATTGGTGGATGGTCTGTGGTATCAGTCCTGTCTGTTAGTGGATGGTCTGTGGTATCAGTCATGTGCTTTGCGCGGGTCTGTGGGTCTGTGCTTTACATCGGGGCCAGTATGAAAAGAATAATGTGCACTCATACACGTGTGAACACGTTGCTTTACATTAACAAATCACATGAAAAATGTCACGTGGCAATTACAGATACGTGAGTCAGACGTGGTTTTTAGACATGGTTTTTGGACATGGTTTTTTGAACATGGTTTTTGGATGTGGTTTTTGGACATGTTAATTTTTCACATGACATTTCATGGTATATTATATGTTTGACATGTGCTTTTGTAACTGGAGGGATTAAAACCTGCAGACGCCAACGTCTTGACCATTCAATCAAGAGGGCCAACACTAATTTTTAAGTCGCATGCGGGCTACCTCATTATGTTACCATGAGCAACCATGACCGACTCATTCATCATGTGACCATGAGCAACCATGACCGACCCATTCATCACGTGACCATGAGCAACCATGACCGACTCATTCATCACGTGACCATGAGCAACCATGACCGACTCATGTCCGCTACACTTTCATGTGCATTTTCAAATGTTATGTCAACTAGGGCTGTCAAACGATACAAAATGTTATCGAGTTTCACAGGATTTGCCATGATTAATCATGATTAATCGCAAATTCATAATTTGCTCAAATTGAGCTGTAATTTACAATTTTTATACAAAAAGCATTAGAAGAATATTGCCGTTTTGATTTTGGCCAAAGTAATGGTTAGCAAAATCTAGTAAATTGATAAACACACTTTCTTTAACCTTCAACAGTCAACTTGTTTTGACTTTGTTGTTTTTAGCCAATGGGCAATCCAAAAACGTAACTTGAGTTAACTGATGAACTCTGACAGCGCTAATTGTAACATGTTCAACAGGATAAATAAGGAGACAGTGCTAGCCTCTCTGTTGTTTCACTGGGCTTCTTCCAACGCTCACTGGCCAACATATGAACAAGAGAGGTGTGTGCCTGAAGCAGCAGCATCACTGAATGGATGGCTCAGAAATAAGAAATCAATTAATCAATTAACAGACATTAATTATTATACTCAGGTAGGCTAAGTTACCTTTTTACAGAATGGCTTTTACAGAATGTGCAATTCCATATGTGGAAACATTGCTACTGCAACATGTTAACGCCACCTTTTTCACGTGACGACAATAACACTATTTCACCGCTACACATGTGAACGTGAGATTTTCACGAGGACGTTTTTTTAAACTTGTGAAACCGCAAATGTCACATGTGCAACTGCAATTCACATGTAAGGCGAAAACATGTACATGTGAAAAAGGTGGTGTTGACATGTGAGCTCTAAATGTAATGCATTTGAAAACATGGTGGCACGTGAAATTTAAGCTCAACGTGAAAACAGCTATTTCACATTTGAAAATGCGTTTTTCACACGTGAAACTGCACATTTGACATGTGTGTTTTTTTTCCGTAAGGGTGAAGTCACAGGCTGCAGCCCTGAGCATTCTTGATCCTCCGCCCGCCATGCTAACTGTCAAGAAGATCTGGAACATGATATATCCCAACATTACTGTTATAGCGAACGTTGTGCACGTTGAAAGCTGTACCCAATTATACTGTATTCACTCTTAAGTGCGCTCCATCAAGTTTAGCGAGAGGTCAGTGTGGGTTGTGTTCTGTTCTCGGAGGCTGAAACTGAAGTGAGACGTATTCCATTTCAGAATATGAACAAAAGGAGTGTTTCTGGTTGTTGTGTTGTATTCTGCAGGTCGTTTTCAGAATATGAACTAAAGGAGTGTTTCTGGTTGTTGTGTTTGTATTCTGCAGGTCGTTTTCAGAATATGAACTAAAGGAGTGTTTCTGGTTGTTGTGTTGTATTCTGCAGGTCGTTCTACAAGACTATGAGGGATAACAAATGCAATTGTATACTTCGACTAAACCTCCCGCTTATATTTTAATAATATAATATATTGTACTGTAATGCACAGCTAAAGTTATAACATCAATTAAATCAATAATATGTATTAATTTAGTATACAACCCTCCTCGTATTACTGTTCCATTAGCCCGTTCATCACATCCAGCGTGTGTTTGAAACGCATCAGAATAGTTTCAACACAGCTTAATACTGCCACCCTGTGGTTTTATGGATTGTTACATTCATGTCAAGTGTTACACACATACCACAGTGGGTTTATCAGACATGATCACATTAGTCAATGAGGTGGGTTTATCAGACATTATCACATTAGTCTATGAGGTGGGTGTATCAAACATTATCACATTAGCGTGTGAGGTGGGTAATAACATTGTAATTAGCATTGGTCTATGAGGTGGTTATAACATTATAATAATGTAATTCTGCTGATTAAAATAATAGTTAAAATAATAGAAACAAATGTATTTATATCAAGGTTTTATTTCTATCAAGGTTTCGTTTCTATCAAGGTTTCATTTCTATCAAGGTTTCATTTCTATCAAGGTTTCATTTCTATCAAGGTTTCATATTTATTTAAAGAGTAACAGTATGTGTGGTTCTAATATTATGTTAGGATGTATGTTAGCTTTGACATTCACACATAGAGATGGAAGAGTATTTGAAATAATTGTTATAAAAGAAAAATTATTTCTGCAAGCATTTTGTCTAAATCGATCCAATAACCAACCGGTTGGATAAACAAATGATTTGTGAAATCACAACAGATGACATTAAGTGAGTTTATAATTCTCAACCCATACGGAATGACATGACTAAAGAAGCTTCAATTTGATTGGCTGTTGCATGCAATTTCAGTTGCGTTTGAGTTGCTAAGTGTGTCAGCAAAGTTGTTTGAAATGATGTCACTTGCGACCACGCAACTAAAATTGTGTGAAAGTTGCATTGTGTAACCCCAGCCTCACATATGGAGAAGAAGACCGGCAACGTAGTGTAGCTACCAACACTGCCACTGTAATGTATTTATTTATTTAACCTTTATTTAACCAGGCAAGTCAGTTAAGAACAAATTCTTATTTACAATGACGGCCTACACCGGCCAAACCCGGACGATGCTGGGCCAATTGTGCGTCGCCCTATGGGACTCCCAATCACGGCCGGTTGTGATACAGCCTGGAATCGAACCAGGGGGGTCTGTAGTGACGCCTCAAGCACTGAGATGCAGTGTCTTAGACCGCTGCGCAACTCGGGAGCCCATAATGATTGAGTCTAGTCCTGATCAGTTCAAGGATGTTGAAGTAATGTACAGTGCAGTAGCAGTACACGGAGTGCAACAGAGTACCCCAAAAATATTTAATTATCAGACACATTTCCGTTGTTTAAATTCTCCCAGCTATAATATCTAATAGACTGGCATCGTCTCTTTAGATATCCACCCACCACACAACTACTTTTCTCTCAAGATGTTCTGTCTCTGTGATTTCCTCGACACCTGCATCCATGGAGACAGCCAAGCCGTGCCTATAAACATACAGCCCAGTCATGTTTAGAGAGCTAGAAGGCACCTCGGGTTAAATATAAAATTGTCTGTATTTACAAGAGAGGAAGGAGGATAGTTTTTAACGATCACCTGCCTGCCTTTGTCAAGTCTAAAGAGACCAGACTAAAAAGCCACTCCAGACATGTTTAAATTAGGTCTGTCCCCGGTGGGTCCAAATCAAATCGGAACACAACATGAGTCCAAACAAGTTAAAAGAAGGGTCCTTGCGGCCTTATCCACTAAAGCAATAGTATAGAACAACCTTCACAAAGGCTAACGCGTCCCAGCGGCCCGACACTCAATAAAGATTTGGATACTTAAGAAGGTTGAAAACAGCAAGCCGTTTAGGACCCTGTCACAATGCCCAGCCAGCACTGCCAGCATGCTGCTTTGGGCATCAGTCATACAGCGGGTAATTACATTTTTTTCGGATAGTTTTTCCACTAGTGCCAGGATGAGTGGTTCTGTGATTTGCTTATAGGCTAATGCACAACGCAAATGACACCCGGTACGACGTGTCTTCACCACCGAACCCTCAGCCTCTCACTCTGAGTGTCCCTTCTGTCCTGAGAACACTGTTATTCGCTACCTAACCCAATATATTCTCCCGGTGAAAGAGAGCGGTGAATTTAGGTCTGGTTCAATGATGCAGGATTACATTAGGCTAGGTTAGGACTGGAGAGGCTTTGGGAGATATATTGACTTTTAAAACAGACATTCTCCAGGAATATCAGCAAGGAAAGGCTAGAATAAAAGGCTTCTCTGATTTGAACACAGAATTTCAATACTGAGGTAGGATTGGATGGGATTTCTTGATTGTTTCGTCAGTCTCTCTCTCTCTCTCTCTCTCTCTCTCTCTCTCTCTCTCTCTCTCTCTCTCTCTCTCTCTCTCTCTCTCTCTCTCTCTCTCTCTCTCTCTCTCTCTCTCTCTCTCTCTCTCTCTCTCTCTCTCTCTCTCTCTCTCTCTCTCTCTCTCTCTCTCTCTCTCTCTCTCTCTCTCTCTCTCTCTCTCTCTCTCTCTCTCTCTCTCTCTCTCTCTCTCTCTCTCTCTCTCTCTCTCTCTCTCTCACACATTGCATTTTATTTGTGTTAAATACAGCTCCTATATGTAGTGATCCCTCATGCATTATAGTATGGGCAGTAGTGATCTCTCATACACTATAGGCAATAGTTCAAATTATTAAATACTTTACATGAACCTCTCTGAATCTAGATTGGCTTTGATCAAAAATCCTTTCTGATTTAAATCCCATCATATTCAACATGTCAGTCAATAACAACACAGATTTTTCCCTCCCAAATTAGTGAACCATTTGGTAATTAAAAGTTATTTCATGCCATAATGAGTCATTCATTTTCATAATCCATATTTAATTCAGCGGGCACTGGGGGTCCTATAGGACTTCACTGGCTTGCCTTGCCTTGCCTGTTAACTGTCAGCTTTGAAAATAATCAAAAATCTGTCAAAGTTTGGAGTGAGTGACTGCCCCGGCTTCAAACATGGCCCCTAATTAAAGATGAAAGCAATGTGCTAGCTGCTGAGTTTCTTTCTGACTGACTGATGGAGAGCCGGAGAGACGGGAGTCTCCCTCCCTTCACTTCACTTCTCAATCAATGTTCCTGCTGATACTGCCAGTGGTGCAGAGGAGGCACGTTTTTCAAATGGAATCAGTTTCACCTTTCATTTCATTTCTAAGTCTTCTATCCTTCCTCTCTCATTACGGCAGTTTCAAATGGTGACGACTGAACGCAGTAGTAGCCAGTCTGAGGTGTTCACGTTGAGTGAAAATATCATTTTGTTCGTTGATCATGCAGATGAATAGTCTAAATATTGCAGCATTACTGCCTACTGTTCATCTGCACCGCTCTTGGTTAAGTCTGTCTTTTTTTCAAGCACATTTTTATTTTAGTTTCAAAGTCACCAAACCAGTGAACAAAGAGACAATTACGGTCTTCTTCTAATGTCAGCTTTAACTTCTACAGTATTCCTTTTGAAGTCACACCATTCACTGGCAAATAACTAAGGCATTTTTATTTTGTTTGTTTTTACGCTTTGACTGACAAGCTTTGTTTGGTGTTTGTCGACTAAGCAGTTGAGCCTGTAGTGCCATGATTACAAGCTTACATCAAAGTTCCTTTTCCAGACTGCATCCAGTGGCCTGGGAGGTCCCTAAAGACCTGTCTGCTCTGACAGCCCTCTGCTCTGCTCTGTTCCTAGCCCTTGTTTGTGACAGTGTGTGAGCGCCGGGGAGAGAGAAGAGGAGAGAGAGCAGCCAGCAGGGAGGAGGGGGAGAGAGAGAGAGCGAGAGAGAGAGAGAGAGAGAGAGAGAGAGAGAGAGAGAGAGAGAGAGAGAGAGAGAGAGAGAGAGAGAGAGAGAGAGAGAGAGAGAGAGAGAGAGAGAGAGAGAGAGAGAGAGAGAGAGAGAGAGAGAGAGAGAGAGAGAGAGAGAGAGAGAGAGAGAGAGAGAGAGAGAGAGAGAGCTCTACAGGTTCTACTTCATGGCCCCAAGCATTAATGTTGAAGTCTTTGTTGCTGGCTGACATGCACAGGGAGACGAATTAGATGAAGGCTTCTGCCAGCCTTCCTTCCAGAGCCTTCGTTCCAGAGCCTTCCTCCCAGAGCCTTCCTTCCAGAGCCTTCCTCCCAGAGTCTTCCTTCTAGAGCCTTCCTCCCAGAGCCTTCCTTCCAGAGCCTTCCTCCCAGAGCCTTCCTTCCAGAGCCTTCCTTCCAGAGCCTTCTTCCCAGAGCCTTCCTTCCAGAGCCTTCCTCCCAGCCTTCCTCCCAGAGCCTTCATTCCAGAGCCTTCCTTCCAGAGCCTTCCTCCCAGAGCCTTCCTCCCAGAGCCTTCGTTCCAGAGCCTTCCTTCCAGAGCCTTCCTCCCAGAGCCTTCCTTCCAGAGCCTTCCTTCCAGAGCCTTCCTCCCAGAGCCTTCCTTCTAGAGCTTTCCTTCAAGAGCCTTACTCCCAGAACCTTCCTTCCAGAGCCTTACTCCCAGAGCCTTCCTCCCAGAGTCTTCCTTCCAGAGCCCTCCTCCCATAGTCTTCCTTCCAGAGCCTTCCTCCCAGAGCCTTCCTTCCAGAGCCTTCCTTCCAGAGCCTTCCTCCCAGATCCTTCCTTCCAGAGTCTTCCTTCCAGAGCCCTCCTCCCATAGTCTTCCTTCCAGAGCCTTCCTCCCAGAGCCTTCCTTCCAGAGCCTTCCTTCCAGAGCCTTCCTCCCAGATCCTTCCTTCCAGAGCCTTCCTTCCAGAGCCTTCCTTCCAGAGCCTTCCTTCCAGAGCCTTCCTCCCAGCCTTCCTTCTAGAGCTGTACTTCAAGAGCCTTACTCCCAGAGCCTTCCTCCCAGAGCCTTCCTTCCAGAGCCTTCCTTCCAGAGCCTTCCTCCCAGAGCCTTCCTTCCAGAGCCTTCCTTCCAGAGCCTTCCTCCCAGAGCCTTACTCCCAGAGCCTTCCTTCCAGAGCCTTCCTTCCAGAGCCTTCCTTCCAGAGCCTTCCTTCCAGAGCCTTCCTCCCAGAGCCTTCCTTCCAGAGCCTTCCTTCCAGAGCCTTCCTTCCAGAGCCTTCCTTCCAGAGCCTTCCTTCCAGAGCCTTCCTTCCAGAGCCTTCCTTCCAGAGCCTTCCTTCCAGAGCCTTCCTCCCAGAGCCTTCCTCCCAGAGCTTAGTACTGATCTGGTCATCCCCAATCCTCTCCTCTAGTAACAGCCTTCAACTCATGTCACTAAGAACCCCCATATCTCACTCCCAGGCCCCAGACTCTTGTGTTCAACAATGCCCTCTTAGGCAGCCCCTTGGACTTCAGGCCAAGACTAGGCTACCACCACTGACTGTCTGTCTGTCTGTCTGCCTGCCTGCCTGCCTGCCTGCCTGTCTGTCTGTCTGTCTGTCTGTCTGTCTGTCTGTCTGTCTGTCTGTCTGTCTGTCTGTCTGTCTGTCTGTCTGTCTTTTGGTGTGTCTCTTCTCTGAGAGAGGAGAGAGCAGTGAAGCCCAGGCAGCGTAGGTATGGGTGACGAATTGACTGAATATAGAGTATAGCCATAAATAATTGGCCACCTATAAGTCTATTCTATAGTGGTTGGAATTTCCATGACAAAAAGCTTCTAGGAAGGGAAAGCAGGCCAGCAATGAAGAGTGAGTGGGAAAGAGAACAATCACATGTAACAGAACATTAAAACCTGCCACTATCCTGTTAGTAAGATACCAACATCCAATTAAATGTATGTCGAAACACTAAAGTTTTAATGTTGTCAGCAAACCACTTTTTTATTTTTTTATTTAATGTTTTATTTAGTATTAAAATAAAATGAGAAGACTTAGAAATGTGTCACTTTGTTCCTGCCATAGACAGAGACTGAGCCAGGGGAATATGACTCCCTCTAAAGTCTAACTGGCTGCTCCCTCTCTCTCTCTCTGTCAAGTCCAGTTCTCATATCTCATTTGAATGCTAATTAAGTTGGTCAGTTTATAAACTATAGATCAACCTTACGTCATATTTTTTTTTTAACCTCAGTTAACCACGAAGAAGAGTCCTGTGTTGGTTTGAATCACCTTGCCTTCCATCTAGTATTATATCTCTGCTTCGTTCATTAGACAACTGATTCCCTATCTGATAGTCCTCTCTTTCACCAGCTCATTTCTTGTTGCCAGCCATCAGGAGGAAAAAAGCTCAAGTCTTTTTTTTTAAATCTTCGTTCATGTTTCTGTCTCTTTCTTTCTTCGTTTCTATTTTTCTTTTTCAAAGATCTCTTGCCAGTTGGTTTCTCTGGTGCACCCCAGAGGAGAGCTCTTGCCAGTTGGTTTCTCTGGTGTACCCCAGAGGAGATCTCTTGCCAGTTGGTTTCTCTGGTGTACCCCAGAGGAGATCTCTTTCCAGTTGGTTTCTCTGGTGCACCCCAGAGGAGATCTCTTTCCAGTTGGTTTCTCTTGTGTACCCCAGAGGAGATCTCTTGCCAGTTGGTTTCTCTGGTGCACCCCTGATGAGATCTCTTGCCAGTTGGTTTCTCTGGTGTACTCCAGAGGAGATCTCTTGCCAGTTGGTTTCCCTGGTGTACCCCAGAGGAGATCTCTTGCCAGTTGGTTTCTCTGGTGCACCCCAGAGGAGATCTCTTGCCAGTTGGTTTCTCTGATGTACCCCAGAAGAGCGTGTTGTCTTCAGAACTGACAACTCTCACTTCTTTAATTGTATTCTTTCTCTTTTTTCATTTTTCTAAAATGAAAACGTTGCATTAAGTCAGTCAGACAGACAGACAGACAGACAGACAGACAGACAGACAGACAGACAGACAGACAGACAGACAGACCTTCACCCAGACAGACAGATAGACAGACAGAGAGAGAGAGAAGATTAGATAATTGTCACTTAAATAAAATACATTAAAATATTCATTCTATACAAAGAGAAAAAAGTAATTTAGTTGTTTCCCATAACATAGCATCCAACATGAATGAACACGGATTCAAATGAAGGTATTTCATATACACAGCTTTTCAAGATGTTAAAGGCTATACAGTGGGGGAAAAAAGTATTTAGTCAGCCACCAATTGTGCAAGTTCTCCCACTTAAAAAGATGAGAGAGGCCTGTAATTTTCATCATAGGTACACGTCAACTATGACAGACAAAATGAGAAAAAATAATCAAGAAAATCACATTGTATGATTTTTTATGAATTTATTTGCAAATTATGGTGGAAAATAAGTATTTGGTCACCTACAAACAAGCAAGATTTCTGGCTCTCACAGACCTGTAACTTCTTCTTCAAGATGTTAAAGGCTGTATTTGGTTATTTGTCTATTTCCACAAGCTGTTGTTCCAAATACAAAACAGAATACAAATCTGTCTATTTACTGCTATTTTCCCTGACAAAGGGACTTTATCTTTTCAAAGGAAAAAAAAGCGTCAAGATCCTTTTCATACTACATAATATGAGTGCAACCTCTCTCCCCTGCTCATTGATCACTCCAGAACAACACCGCCACAGAGAGCATCATCCCCAGAGAGGGGTCTTCAGAGACTTCCCCTTTCTCCTAATACCATTATCTCCGCCGCCCTGTGTCCAGGGACGTAAACACAACAAAACAAGTCATTTGGTGTCCTTTGTTCCCAATAATTGTGGGGAAGACTTCCAGATAAGTAAAGGTCTACTACGTGATGAAGAGTAATATAGACAGGAGTCACGCTCTAAAAATGAGGGGTTCAACAAGGGTTCTTCTAAGATCCTCAAAGTTCTTTGAAGAACCTTAAGGTTATTGGCACTGAAAATGGCCCCCAAAAGGTTCTTCCAAGAACCTCGTAGGAGGTGGGGTTATTCGAGGAACCTCTTTAGTTTGTGGGGGTTCTTGCAAGAATCCTAACTGCCCAACTGAAACATTTTGATTTGAAAGGGCAGCAGGTGCAGGCACTTAAATGAAAAATGTAAAGATCTCCTCAATTTAAGGTAAGGTTTGTCCCTTGTATGATCTAAATTGATATTGTTTTATGACGATACCATCTATCTTTTCATATTTGTGTAAATCTTTCTAAAACAGAAAATGGACACAATTCAATGGATATCAATCAACAAAGAGGTAAGAATATGTAGGCTATAAGAATATGTTGAAGGCTTGGGTGCAGATGACTGAACTGCTCACTTTTGTGTCTGTGTCTGCAGAAATAGAGACAAGGAGGCATACAAAAGGTATGTCTATTGGTATTGGTATGTTATGCAGATCACATTTACCATCCTCTTTCCTTAACTCATCAATGAATGTCCCATAGGCCTCTACATTATGGACAAGGTATGTGTATGAAAACCATTATCAAAACAGGTTTTTAAATTCACATTCACCACAAAAACCAAGGTATGAATACTGTCTTGTGCATGTTTTGTTAATCATCTGTATAATGAAAACTTTTTGGATTCACAGACTTCACCCTCCCTACACCTCTGATGAATATAACAGGAAACCTGTTCGATCACCATGCACTGCAAAATCATTCTGGCTATGGATACGGAGAACATCACCACATTAACATCAACATGCCAGAGGATATATCCATTGGACTTGGGGCTCTGCTGGGAGTTTACCTCATATTTAGATTTTTTTTTATTCTGCTTTACCACTAAAATCATAATAAACACAGAGAACTAAAATATTGTGTTATTGTTGTTATCGTTACGCATATTATCATCATTAATAATAAGAAGAACATGGGGGTAGTTCAAAAGAAGAACCAAAAGGTCTTCAAAAGGTTTTCGAGGATCCATTAAAATTATTTATTTGAAGAACCCTTTTAAAGGGTTCTTTGAAGAACTAATAGGGGTTCCCCCACAGTTTCAATGTGAAGAACCCCTAAAGGATCCGCCAGGAACCTTTTCTTTTTAGAGTGCAGGACCCCCCTCACATAACACCAATCAAACGGAGGTAGGTGGTGGTGAGGTATTTTAATGATGCTATGTGGACATCTAACAATAATAGCAGTGGAATTTTTGTTTTGATGGACAGACTGGGGTTATTTTGTCTCTGCATACTTACTGATGACACTCACGGCTAGCCTAGCCTAGCCACCCTGGCAGTCTCTCTCTCTCTCTCTCTCTCTCTCTCTCTCTCTCTCTCTCTCTCTCTCTCTCTCTCTCTCTTCTCTCTCTCTCTCTCTCTCTCTCTCTCTCTCTCTCTCTCTCTCTCTCTCTCTCTCTCTCTCTCTCTCTCTCTCTCTCTCTCTCTCTCTCTCTCTCTCTCTCTCTCTCTCTCTCTCTCTCTCTCTCTCTCTCTCTCTCTCTCTCTCTCTCTCTCTCTCTCTCTCTCTCTCTCTCTCTCTCCTGACCGTGGTAATTCAGCTGCATTGTTTCTCAGCCTCATCGAAGCAGTTTCTAAAGAAAACATCTGCACCCGCCACCCACTTTACAGAGTATTTTTTTCAGATGCATGCAAGCCGCTGCACTTCTGCCATCAGAAAAAAATGTAGAAGCTGGTTAATCAAAAGTTAATTGTATACCGTAATTCTCATGCAGATGAGGCCTCAAGTACAGGAGTCCCTGATCTTCAATTATTAAAATGCATAAATGAACACTATAGAAATGCAGTGTGGGACTCAGCGCATAGTAAACAATTAGGCAACGTTTAATTTGTGGTAAACAAAGTAAAGATACACAAGGGGTCTCCAAGGAAACGATAAGGTTGAATTAAACTGGAAAAAATATACAGATAAACTGCAGAAGACCATTTGTGGTTAAGCCAAGCAATTAAATCAAAACCATTATGAGGAAAGATCTGGTTGCATGGGAACAATTAGATGTATAACATTAGTGAATATATACGCTGCACACTGTACGGAGGAACAACAGTCAAAGGTCAAAGGTATTGGCTTCCTACTGTGAATTGAACTTGAGGCACTGCAGCTTCACAAAATTAACTAAATTATGCTGTTGTTTACTAAATTTAAGTTTCAGCGCAAGTGAAATCCTGTAATAATATATCCCATGCTGTGCTAGGTGGTGCTTTCACAGTAGTATTTGAACAGTTTTCCCAAGTCTTCCCCCTGTAAGAACACTGAGCATGATTCATCCACTTCCCCCAATGCGCAATTCTATTACGTTAACCGTTATCTACAGGGCTTTTGGCAGAAACATTTGAGGTTTAGGTCTCAGAGAATGTTTTGAACCAAATACACTGCTTTTTGTTTTAGATGTATTTGAGACCTGTTTATTATGAATCACCCATTCTGATACTGACTGTAACTCCTTATTTAGAATTTCAGTGAGCTCACTGGCTTTGGGTGCTGACATGTAGAGTGTGGAATCATCTGGATACATAGTCGTTCTAGCTTCGTGTGAGACCAGTGGCAAATCATTCGCAAAAATAGAGAAGAGTAACGGCCCAAGGCAACTGCCCTGAGGGACACCGCACTGTCCCTCTCTGATGTTGGAGAAGCTTCCATTAAAGAACACTTTCTGGGTTCTATCTATCGGATGAATAACTCTCCAACCATGTGATGGGAAGGGATGTCAAGCCACAGCAAGTGAGTGTCTTCAATAACGATGTATGATCAATAACATCTAAGGCTGCACTGAAATATAACAATAGAGCTCCAACTATCATCTAATTATCCATTTATTTTAACCAATCATCTGTTATCTGAGTCAGAGCAGTACAAGTTGAGTGCCCTTCTCTATATGCATGCTGAGAGTCAGTAGTTAACTTGTTCTCTGAAAAATAGCATTTGTAGTATTTGGTCAAACACAATTCTCTCCATCAGTTTACTATGAACAGTCAGCAAACTGATTGGGTGGCTGTTCGAGCCAGCAAAGGGTGCTTATTTTAAGGCAGTGGAATTACTTTAGCTTCCTGTGGACACACACACACCTTTAGGCTTTGGTTAAAGATATCGCAAATAGGGGTGGAAATACATTCCGCTACCATTCTCAATAGTTTCCCATCAAGGTTGTCTTTACCTGGTGGCTTATCATTATTGATGGTTAACGATAGTTGTTACACCTCTCCCACACTAACCATACCATTTTCCAGTTCATCATCAATCCAGGGGGCTCTAACAGTTCACAGTTAGTTTCTTAACAGGTGTATGTTTGCCAACAATTGGCATAAATAATTGTACAAATACTTCCAGTGCTGCATCTGGATTCACTTCCTCATACACGTCAGACCAACAGAAATATTTTACATCTTCAACAAAAGAGTCCTGAGAAAACATTTTGTGTGATTTCTTATACATTACTTTAGGCCGAACCTTTGGCACTTTGGCTTTCCTTGTTACTGCCACAATGTTATGGTCGCTACAGTGTAAGGACTGTTCAAAGTTGGTCTGATCAATTGGAACCTATGCTTCAATATTGTTTTGATCACGCGTACCGGGAAATGATCCGGGTTGCCGCTGAGAATAACATTGATGTATACACTAAATCGGTGACTGAGTTCATCAGGAAGTGCATGGAGGATGTTGTTCCCACTGTGACGATTAGACATGGTTCCAACCTGTATGCTGTATGTAACAGTCCTCTGCTCCAACCTGTATGCTGTATGTAACAGTCCTCTGCTCCAACCTCTCCAACCTGTATACTGTACGTGTGTGTCTTTCAGATGGTTGGGATAAAGCAGAAGTCACATTTCAGTTGACCAATAAAGTGATTGAGATTATCCCCATGTATGGAGCTCACATTAGGCTGGTGGTTGGAGGACTGGCTCATAATAATGGCTGGAATGGAGTGAATGGAACGGTATCAAGCACATGGGAACCATGGAAACCATATGTTTGATGAGTTTGATACCATTCCATTTAATCTGTTCCAGCCATTATTATGAGCCAGTCCTTCCCAATTAAGGTGCCAACAGCCGCCTGTGATGGAGTTTCACCTGTTTGGATTAGTAAAGGATCATATTGAGGATATAGTGAGACTATTTCAACTTAACAGTGACATCTACTGGTTTACATAAAGCATAATGTAACTGAATATTATATACCCCTTCTTCTCCACTAGATGACAGTGCTGAACCACATGTAAGTAAATTGACTGAGCAAAAAGTAGGTTTTTCAATTAATTTAATATTGCAACCCAGCATTTAAAAGACATTGAGAATCCAAGAGAGGCCGACTATGAAAAGCAGAAAACTAAAGTGGAAGAGGTGTGACCTGAAAACACCCTCCTCCATCTTTATCAAAACACAGAACCGATTAAAAAGAGGTCCAGGGAGACGGGGTTAAGTTGGGCCATTCCTCCAGAACAACAAATCACATCTGACACAGCATCCAACAATTCCATATTCCAACTGTTAAACATAATTCCATCTCTACAGACGATTTCCTTGTTTAATTGTGTACTTGACATGGTTAGTTCTTCCTCCTCCTTGTTGTATCAACATGACATGACATATTTCAACATGTTCTAAAGATATATAAACCATGGGATAATAAACCATGTCTAAACCATGGGATAATAAACCATGTCCAAACCATGGGATAATAAACCATGTCTAAACCATGTCTAAACCATGGGATAATAAACCATGGGATAATAAACCATGTCTAAACCATGGGATAATAAACCATGGGATAATAAACCATGTCTAAACCATGGGATAATAAACCATGTCTAAACAATGGGATAATAAACCATGGGATAATAAACCATGTCTAAACCATGGGATAATAAACCATGTCTAAACCATGGGATAATAAACCATGTCTAAACCATGGATAATAAACCATGGGATAATAAACCATGTCTAAACCATGGGATAATAAACCATGTCTAAACCATGTCTAAACCATGGGATAATAAACCATGTCTAAACCATGGGATAATAAACCATGTCTAAACCATGTCTAAACCATGGGATAATAAACCATGGGATAATAAACCATGTCTAAACCATGGGATAATAAACCATGTCTAAACCATGGGATAATAAACCATGTCTAAACCATGGGATAATAAACCATGGGATAATAAACCATGTCTAAACAATGGGATAATAAACCATGGGATAATAAACCATGTCTAAACCATGGGATAATAAACCATGGGATAATAAACCATGTCTAAACCATGGGATAATAAACCATGGGATAATAAACCATGTCTAAACCATGGGATAATAAACCATGTCTAAACCATGGGATAATAAACCATGTCTAAACCATGGGATAATAAACCATGTCTAAACCATGTCTAAACCATGGGATAATAAACCATGTCTAAACCATGGGATAATAAACCATGGGATAATAAACCATGTCTAAACCATGGGATAATAAACCATGGGATAATAAACCATGTCTAAACCATGGGATAATAAACCATGGGATAATAAACCATGTCTAAACCATGGGATAATAAACCATGTCTAAACCATGGGATAATAAACCATGGTCTAAACCATGGGATAATAAACCATGGATCTAAACCATGGGATAATAAACCATGTCTAAACCATGGGATAATAAACCATGTCTAAACCATGTCTAAACCATGGGATAATAAACCATGCCGGATAATAAACCATGGGATAATAAACCATGTCTAAACCATGGGATAATAAACCATGTCTAAACCATGGGATAATAAACCATGTCTAAACCATGTCTAAACCATGGGATAATAAACCATGGGATAATAAACCATGTCTAAACCATGGGATAATAAACCATGTCTAAACCATGGGATAATAAACCATGGGATAATAAACCATGTCTAAACCATGGGATAATAAACCATGGGATAATAAACCATGTCTAAACCATGGGATAATAAACCATGGGATAATAAACCATGTCTAAACCATGGGATAATAAACCATGTTAAACCATGGGATAATAAACCATGTCTAAACCATGGGATAATAAACCATGTCTAAACCATGGGATAATAAACCATGACGGATAATAAACCATGTCTAAACCATGTCTAAACCATGGGATAATAAACCATGTCTAAACCATGGGATAATAAACCATGGGATAATAAACCATGTCTAAACCATGGGATAATAAACCATGTCTAAACCATGGGATAATAAACCATGTCTAAACCATGTCTAAACCATGGGATAATAAACCATGGGATAATAAACCATGTCTAAACCATGGGATAATAAACCATGTCTAAACCATGGGATAATAAACCATGTCTAAACCATGGGATAATAAACCATGTCCAAACCATGTCTAAACCATGGGAAAATAAACCATGGGATAATAAACCATGTCTAAACCATGGGATAATAAACCATGTCTAAACCATGGGATAATAAACCATGTCTAAACCATGTCTAAACCATGGGATAATAAACCATGTCTAAACCATGGGATAATAAACCATGGGATAATAAACCATGTCTAAACCATGGGATAATAAACCATGTCTAAACCATGGGATAATAAACCATGTCTAAACCATGTCTAAACCATGGGATAATAAACCATGGGATAATAAACCATGTCTAAACCATGGGATAATAAACCATGTCTAAACCATGGGATAATAAACCATGTCTAAACCATGCGGGATAATAAACCATGTCTAAACCATGTCTAAACCATGGGATAATAAACCATGGGATAATAAACCATGTCTAAACCATGATCTAAACCATGGGATAATAAACCATGGGATAATAAACCATGTCTAAACCATGGGATAATAAACCATGGGATAATAAACCATGTCTAAACCATGGGATAATAAACCATGGGATAATAAACCATGTCTAAACCATGGGATAATAAACCATGTCTAAACCATGGGATAATAAACCATGTCTAAACCATGTCTAAACCATGGGATAATAAACCATGTCTAAACCATGTCTAAACCATGGGATAATAAACCATGTCTAAACCATGGGATAATAAACCATGGGATAATAAACCATGTCTAAACCATGGGATAATAAACCATGTCTAAACCATGTCTAAACCATGGGATAATAAACCATGTCTAAACCATGGGATAATAAACCATGTCTAAACCATGTCTAAACCATGGGATAATAAACCATGGGATAATAAACCATGTCTAAACCATGGGATAATAAACCATGGGATAATAAACCATGGGATAATAAACCATGTCTAAACCATGGGATAATAAACCATGGGATAATAAACCATGTCTAAACCATGGGATAATAAACCATGGGATAATAAACCATGTCTAAACCATGGGATAATAAACCATGGGATAATAAACCATGTCTAAACCATGGGATAATAAACCATGTCTAAACCATGTCTAAACCATGGGATAATAAACCATGTCTAAACCATGGGATAATAAACCATGTCTAAACCATGTCTAAACCATGGGATAATAAACCATGGGATAATAAACCATGTCTAAACCATGGGATAATAAACCATGGGATAATAAACCATGTCTAAACCATGGGATAATAAACCATGGGATAATAAACCATGTCTAAACCATGGGATAATAAACCATGGGATAATAAACCATGTCTAAACCATGGGATAATAAACCATGGGATAATAAACCATGTCTAAACCATGGGATAATAAACCATGTCTAAACCATGGGATAATAAACCATGTCTAAACCATGTCTAAACCATGGGATAATAAACCATGATCTAAACCATGGGATAATAAACCATGGGATAATAAACCATGTCTAAACCATGGGATAATAAACCATGGGATAATAAACCATGTCTAAACCATGGGATAATAAACCATGGGATAATAAACCATGTCTAAACCATGGGATAATAAACCATGGGATAATAAACCATGTCTAAACCATGGGATAATAAACCATGTCTAAACCATGGGATAATAAACCATGTCTAAACCATGGGATAATAAACCATGTCTAAACCATGTCTAACCATGGGATAATAAACCATGTCTAAACCATGGGATAATAAACCATGGGATAATAAACCATGTCTAAACCATGGGATAATAAACCATGTCTAAACCATGGGATAATAAACCATGGGATAATAAACCATGTCTAAACCATGGGATAATAAACCATGTCTAAACCATGTCTAAACCATGGGATAATAAACCATGGGATAATAAACCATGTCTAAACCATGTCTAAACCATGGGATAATAAACCATGGGATAATAAACCATGTCTAAACCATGGGATAATAAACCATGGGATAATAAACCATGTCTAAACCATGGGATAATAAACCATGGGATAATAAACCATGTCTAAACCATGGGATAATAAACCATGTCTAAACCATGGGATAATAAACCATGTCTAAACCATGTCTAAACCATGGGATAATAAACCATGTCTAAACCATGGGATAATAAACCATGGGATAATAAACCATGGGATAATAAACCATGTCTAAACCATGGGATAATAAACCATGTCTAAACCATGGGATAATAAACCATGTCTAAACCATGGGATAATAAACCATGTCCAAACCATGTCTAAACCATGGGAAAATAAACCATGGGATAATAAACCATGTCTAAACCATGGGATAATAAACCATGTCTAAACCATGGGATAATAAACCATGTCTAAACCATGGGATAATAAACCATGTCTAAACCATGTCTAAACCATGGGATAATAAACCATGTCTAAACCATGGGATAATAAACCATGGGATAATAAACCATGGGATAATAAACCATGTCTAAACCATGGGATAATAAACCATGTCTAAACCATGGGATAATAAACCATGTCTAAACCATGGGATAATAAACCATGTCCAAACCATGTCTAAACCATGGGAAAATAAACCATGGGATAATAAACCATGTCTAAACCATGGGATAATAAACCATGTCTAAACCATGGGATAATAAACCATGTCTAAACCATGTCTAAACCATGGGATAATAAACCATGTCTAAACCATGGGATAATAAACCATGGGATAATAAACCATGTCTAAACCATGGGATAATAAACCATGGGATAATAAACCATGTCTAAACCATGGGATAATAAACCATGGGATAATAAACCATGTCTAAACCATGGGATAATAAACCATGGGATAATAAACCATGTCTAAACCATGGGATAATAAACCATGGGATAATAAACCATGTCTAAACCATGGGATAATAAACCATGTCTAAACCATGTCTAAACCATGGGATAATAAACCATGGGATAATAAACCATGTCTAAACCATGGGATAATAAACCATGGGATAATAAACCATGTCTAAACCATGGGATAATAAACCATGTCTAAACCATGTCTAAACCATGTCTAAACCATGGGATAATAAACCATGTCTAAACCATGGGATAATAAACCATGGGATAATAAACCATGTCTAAACCATGGGATAATAAACCATGGGATAATAAACCATGTCTAAACCATGGGATAATAAACCATGTCTAAACCATGGGATAATAAACCATGGGATAATAAACCATGTCTAAACCATGGGATAATAAACCATGTCTAAACCATGTCTAAACCATGGGATAATAAACCATGGGATAATAAACCATGTCTAAACCATGTCTAAACCATGGGATAATAAACCATGGGATAATAAACCATGTCTAAACCATGGGATAATAAACCATGGGATAATAAACCATGTCTAAACCATGGGATAATAAACCATGGGATAATAAACCATGTCTAAACCATGGGATAATAAACCATGGGATAATAAACCATGTCTAAACCATGGGATAATAAACCATGGGATAATAAACCATGTCTAAACCGTGGGATAATAAACCATGGGATAATAAACCATGTCTAAACCATGGGATAATAAACCATGTCCACACCATGGGAATAATAAACCATGTCTAAACCATGTCTAAACCATGGGATAATAAACCATGTCTAAACCATGGGATAATAAACCATGGGATAATAAACCATGTCTAAACAATGGGATAATAAACCATGGGATAATAAACCATGTCTAAACCATGGGATAATAAACCATGGGATAATAAACCTTGTCTAAACCATGGGATAATAAACCATGTCTAAACCATGGGATAATAAACCATGTCTAAACCACGGGATAATAAACCATGTCTAAACCATGGGATAATAAACCATGTCTAAACCATGTCTAACCATGGGATAATAAACCATGTCTAAACCATGGGATAATAAACCATGGGATAATAAACCATGTCTAAACCATGGGATAATAAACCATGTCTAAACCATGGGATAATAAACCATGTCTAAACCATGTCTAAACCATATGATAATAAACCATGGGATAATAAACCATGTCTAAACCATGGGATAATAAACCATGTCTAAACCATGTGATAATAAACCATGTCTAAACCATGGGATAATAAACCATGTCTAAACCATGTCTAAACCATGGGATAATAAACCATGGGATAATAAACCATGTCTAAACCATGTCTAAACCATGGGATAATAAACCATGGGATAATAAACCATGTCTAAACCATGTCTAACCATGGGATAATAAACCATGTCTAAACCATGGGATAATAAACCATGGGATAATAAACCATGTCTAAACCATGGGATAATAAACCATGTCTAAACCATGGGATAATAAACCATGTCTAAACCATGTCTAAACCATGGGATAATAAACCATGGGATAATAAACCATGTCTAAACCATGGGATAATAAACCATGTCTAAACCATGTGATAATAAACCATGGGATAATAAACCATGTCTAAACCATGGGATAATAAACCATGTCTAAACCATGTCTAAACCATGGGATAATAAACCATGGGATAATAAACCATGTCTAAACCATGTCTAAACCATGGGATAATAAACCATGGGATAATAAACCATGTCTAAACCATGTCTAAACCATGGGATAATAAACCATGGGATAATAAACCATGTCTAAACCATGGGATAATAAACCATGTCTAAACCATGTCTAAACCATGGGATAATAAACCATGTCTAAACCATGTCTAAACCATGGGATGATAAACCATGTCTAAACCATGGGATAATAAACTATGTCTAAACCATGGGATAATAAACCATGGGATAATAAACCATGTCTAAACCATGGGATAATAAACCATGTCTAAACCATGTCTAATCCATGGGATAATAAACCATGTCTAAACCATGGGATAATAAACTATGGGATAATAAACCATGTCTAAACCATGGGATAATAAACCATGTCTAAACCATGGGATAATAAACCATGGGATAATAAACCATGTCTAAACCATGTCTAAACCATGGGATAATAAACCATGGGATAATAAACCATGTCTAAACCATGGGATAATAAACCATGGGATAATAAACCATGTCTAAACCATGTCTAAAACCATGTCTAAACCATGGGATAATAAACCATGGGATACTAAACCATGTCTAAACCATGTCTAAACCATGGGATAATAAACCATGTCTAAACCATGTCTAAACCATGGGATAATAAACCATGTCTAAACCATGTCTAAACCATGGGATAATAAACCATGTCTAAACCATGGATAATAAACCATGTCTAAACCATGGGATAATAAACCATGTCTAAACCATGTCTAAAACCATGGGATAATAAACCATGTCTAAACCATGTCTAAACCATGTCTAAACCATGGGATAAATAAACCATGTCTAAACCATGTCTAAACCATGTCTAAACCATGGGGTAATAAACCATGTCTAAAGTAATTTAACCCACCTCAACAACTGCTCTACAAGCGCCCAGTGTGGCAGCCTCCCGCATACTGTATGTAACAGTCCTCTGCTCCAACCTCTCCAACCTGTATACTGTATGTAACAGTCCTCTGCTCCAACCTCTCCAACCTGTATGCTGTATGTAACAGTCCTCTGCTCCAACCTGTATGCTGTATGTAACAGTCCTCTGCTCCAACCTGTATGCTGTATGTAACAGTCCTCTGCTCCAACCTGTATGCTGTATGTAACAGTCCTCTGGGATAAATAAACCATGGGGTAATACGTGTATGTGTCTTTCAGATGGTTGGGATAAAGCAGAAGTCACATTTCAGTTGACCAATAAAGTGATTGAGATTATCCCCATGTATGGAGCTCACATTAGGCTGGTGGTTGGAGGACTGGCTCATAATAATGGCTGGAATGGAGTGAATGGAACGGTATCAAGCACATGGGAACCATGGAAACCATATGTTTGATGAGTTTGATACCATTCCATTTAATCTGTTCCAGCCATTATTATGAGCCAGTCCTTCCCAATTAAGGTGCCAACAGCCGCCTGTGATGGAGTTTCACCTGTTTGGATTAGTAAAGGATCATATTGAGGATATAGTGAGACTATTTCAACTTAACAGTGACATCTACTGGTTTACATAAAGCATAATGTAACTGAATAGTATATACCCCTTCTTCCCCACTAGATGACAGTGCTGAACCACATGTAAGTAAATTGACTGAGCAAAAAGTAGGTTTTTCAATTAATTTAATATTGCAACCCAGCATTTAAAAGACATTGAGAATCCAAGAGAGGCCGACTATGAAAAGCAGAAAACTAAAGTGGAAGAGGTGTGACCTGAAAACACCCTCCTCCATCTTTATCAAAACACAGAACCGATTAAAAAGAGGTCCAGGGAGACGGGGTTAAGTTGGGCCATTCCTCCAGAACAACAAATCACATCTGACACAGCATCCAACAATTCCATGTTCCAACTGTTAAACATAATTCCATCTCTACAGACGATTTCCTTGTTTAATTGTGTACTTCACATGGTTAGTTCTTCCTCCTCCCTGTTGTATCAACATGACATGACATATTTCAACATGTTCTAAAGAAATAGAGGAGCGTGTGTCTGGTCTTCTGGACCCTTCGGGTGGTCTTATCTGAGATTCCTAGAAGGGCGCCCTTATAAAACTGGCATTGAAGCACCACTGGCGTTTGAGGTAATGTTTTGTTGGGGTTCCCCCCCCCCCGACCTAATCTTTCACAACAACGTAAATGCTGTGATGTCATAATGAGGATCTCTGTATTTCACGGGATTGGTGGAAGCCAGTACACTATAATGTACACAGATGTTTAAATACTAAAAGGTATGGCATTTGCATGGATATTTTATTAACAGATTGAGGATCATTATTTGAAATAAAAAGGAGTTTTGTCCATCCTTTGTGCTTTTTTTTTTTTTATATTGTGTTGAGTTCATTTAGATGCACTTACGTTTGATCTTTTCATTGTACGTCACACTGACTGTTGCGTCAGATCAGAATGAGTTGTGCTTTGTTCCTAGACTTATTTGGCACAGCATCAGCAGACTCCTTCCAATTAGGTACAATAATACATATCACTTCTCAGATATATGGGCAGTTCAGGACTGCATTCATTTAAGATGTATCCACCGATATTAGGCAATACACAATATATATATATATATATATACCAAATGATGACTATTATCACTTTTCAGATTTAACATATTTGAAATGTATCTGTAATATTCCTTGGTAGTATGCTTGGCAATGTACATGTGCTTCAGAATATGTGCAGTGGCTTTAGCTAAATATTTGCCGTTGTGGACGGACAGAAACTGCAGTATGGTAGTATTAGTGCTACTGGTACCTTGATATTATATGTGCAGTTGCATATCACTTTGCTGGACTGAAGTAGACTATCCACTTCCATCACATTAATGGAAACAAATTCTTACAATTCCTTAATATGTTTTTTACTATTATCCTAGTCAATAATAAAGGCTTAACTTGATATCGATACTTTGCATATTTTTTGTGTTCTTGACATTGTGGCTCAAAAAAAAAAAAAAAAAAAAAGACTTATCTTGCATTGTAAAGACCTTAATATTTTAAAAATGGGTTATTTCCAATAAAATTAAAGACAGATGAGTCATCACCTCTAGTCACAGATAGAAGTCATCGATAAATGTCCGAATATCTTAATAATATTCACATGATGTTCTTAGAATGCAATAAATGGAAGGTCTGCAACAATACATAAAACATTTACAATAGCTACACACTCAAAAATATTACACGTACGGTCAAATCAATAAACACTCAGTCTGAATAAACAAGATTTTAACAAAAGTACAGTATCATACAACAACTAAATATGTGAATAAAGCGACCAAGGTTAAAATAACACTTGAATTTCATCACAAAATAATTTTTTATACATGATGTGAGATATACATTATTTATCTTACTTTTGGCATTTACAATTTTCGTCCCATTGACATACAGTATATTACAGCGAGGGATGGAGTTTTAGTCACAGTAAGGACAAGTGCATAGCAAAATAGAAAACCATTTAATTATTTTAAGGACATTTTAACGCAAATCATGACCAAGTGGTATTTCAAAAACAACATTGAACAAAATGATGTTTAAGGCAAATATTTCATCATTTAAAATTGGCATAGTCTGAGAAAATGTCCACAAAGTCTTGTACCACCCGGTAGCAGAAGTCGTATTGTTCCTGTGGAAAGAATTTAGAACCATCAGGGACAATTCTAAATAAGACTCCGATGAACTGACATGTTAAATGTTCAATGTTTTATATCTGTTTTGATCATTTTATTGTCAGCCAGAGCACCAAAGACTCATTCTGATATTATATTATCTATTACTGGCATTGGGACCGATAGATACATGGTCAATTATGATGTGAGACAAAACTACGTTAAAATATTGGATTCTTTGGAAATTAGAATAGGTTCAAAATATTTTTCAGAGGAAACGGTTTTGGTGTAACAAACGGTGATTTGTGTCAAAGTCCTCACCACGGTCTGGACCATATGTGGCCTCTGCATCCGTAAGCTCTTCACCGTCTGAAACACGTCCAGTAACCCCTCCGCCTTGACCCGTTCCAGGATATTGCTCAGTGCAATGAACGTACCTGTTCGCCCTGCACCAGCACTAACACAACAGAACATTCAAGAAAAACAGTGACTTTGGGGTTTTGTGACTGTTGTAATGGGTTGTCCTGCCTAAAGAATGCTGAACAAACTATAAAAGTCCAAAGTGTTACCGAAAAAAATAAAAAAAGGGTTACCGAAATACATTTAAAGTGGTATAAAAGTGTTACTTAGGTAAGAGTAAAGTGTAAAAAGTGTTAGCAATGTAATATATCCCACCACATGGTGATAAGGGTCAGAGTCTTAGCTACCTGCAGTGTACGATGATGGGATGGTTTCCTGACTGCTGTTGCTGTCTCTGCACCGAGGCGATGATGTCGATCATTCCTTTCCCCTCGGCTGGGATCCCGATCTCTGGCCAGCCGTGGAAGTGGAAGTGGCGGACCAGACGTGTCTGCTTATCCTGAAACATGGAAACCCAGGTTTGAAAAGATAATGTAGCCATCAGGACGCTCATTTTAGCAATATGCTAGGTTTGGACGGATAATTTAGCACTGGGAGCTAATTTTTGCAATTTGCTAGGTTTGGTAAAATAGCTTAGCGTTTGGGAGCTAATTTTAGCAATATGCTAGGTTTGGACGGATAATTTAGCATTGGGAGCTAATTTTTGCGATTTGCTAGGTTTGGTAAGATAGCTTAGCGTTTGGGAGCTAATTTTAGCAATTTGCTAGGTTTGGAAAGATAGTTTAGCGTTTCGGATGCAAATTCTAGCAATACGCTAGTTTCTCGTGACGACTGTAAACATCTAATTTGGTCGAGGGTTACAAGATTAGCAATATGATAGCATGACAAACACTGTATTGCTGTGATTAATCATAGACTCCTCTCTTGAGGTAAGACGAAGGTTAAGGCAAAAAAATCTCAATAAACTATTGCTTTAAGTCCCTCACCACCTCAGGGTATGTTAACTTACTGGGCCGTAGGTGAGTACCAGGTCCCGTAGACTGAAGGTGTCACAAACGGTGTCTCCCTTGATCTCTACAGTGTAGTTTCCATAGGTCACTGAGTCCTCTGTGGGCCAGTACTGGAAACACTTGTCCTGCAGGAGACACGGACAGGAGATTAACAGAGTACTGGATAGAATAGCCATTACATTACCGTCAAATAATAGAAGAAGAAGACATGTTCACGAACAGTAGCCTAGAACAATATTACAATAACTCAAATCATGTAAGAACAGTAGCCTAGTACAATATTACAATAGCTCAAATCATGTAAGAACAGTAGCCTAGTACAATATTACAATAACTCAAATCATGTAAGAACAGTAGCCTAGTACAATATTACAATAACTCAAATCATGTAAGAGGTCCTAGTTTCGGATCTTTGTTAGCAGTAGACAACTGAGGTGCAGTAGCAGTAAGTGAATACGGATTACCAGGACGTGTACTCAGAGCACGCGCGGACCAACTGGCAAGTGTCTTCCCTGACAGAGTCTGTAATACCAACATGTTTCAAGCAGACCACCGTAGTCCATGTGCCCAAGAAAGCGAAGGTAACCTGCCTAAATGACTACCGCCCCGTAGCACTCACGTCGGTAGCCATGAAGTGCTTTGAAAGGCTGGTCATGGCTCACATCAACACCATCGTCCCGGAAAACCCTAGACCCACTACAATTCCACAGATGACGCAATCTCAATCGCAGTCCACATTGCCCTTTCCCACCTGGACAAAAGGAACACCTATGTGAGAATGCTGTTCATTGACTACAGCTCAGCGTTCAACACCATAGTGCCCTCAAAGCTCATCACTAAGCTAAGGACCCTGGGACTAAACACCTCCCTCTGCAACTGGATCCTGGACTTCCTGACGGGCCGCCCCCAGGTGGTAAGGGTAGGCAACAACACATCTGCCACGCTGATCCTCAACACGGGGGCCCCTCAGGGGTGCGTGCTTAGTCCCCTCCTGTACTCCCTGTTCACTCATGACTGGCGGCCAAGCACAACTCCAACACCATCATTAAGTTTGCTGACGACACAATAATGGTAGGCCTGATCACCAAGGAGGTCAGAGACCTGGCAGTGTGGTGCCAGGACAACAACCTCTCCCTCAATGTGAGCAAGACAAAGGAGCTGATCGTGGACTACAGGAAAAGGAGGGCCGAACAGGCCCCCATTTAACATCGACGGGGATGTAGTGGAGCGGGTCGAGAGTTTCAAGTTCATTGGTGTCCACATCACCAACAAACTATCATGGTCCAAAAACACCAAGACAGTCGTGAAGAGGGCACGACAACACCTTTTCCCCTCAGGAGACTGAAAAGATTTGGTATGGGCTCTCAGATCCTCAAAAGGTTCTACAGCTGCACCAACGAGAGCATCCTGACCGGTTGCATCACCGCCTGGTATGGCAACTGCTTGGCCTCCGACCGTAAGGCACTACAGAGGGCAGTGCGTACGGCCTAGTACATCACTGGGGCCAATTTAGGATCCTTGAAAATCTATGTATGACTATAATAGCAATTGTGGCATCGTGTATAAATTATTCTATATTAGTTTGCATTTCCATTATCTTGACATATTTGATATCCTGATAAATGTATTTTACGTGTACTTTTACACCCTGACAATTTTCTGTCCCCTCCCCACCTCCAGAAACTGACCAACATGCGGATAATGAAGGAGAACATGAGGATGGGAAATCTCCCTGCCAACATGAAGAAGAACAGAGTGCTCCAGATTATTCCATGTAAGGAACGCCGGAAAAGTTACAACACACAAACTGAATCCCAGTCTGTTTCCCCAGTCCAGTAGCACCACGTTGCGTCATGCAGTATTGTTTAACGTGTGACAGATTGTGACCCACAGATTATATGTAGTGTTGTGGTGTCTCTCTTTATGTAGTGCTGTGGTGTCTCTCTTTATGTAGTGTTGTGGCGTCTCTCTTTATGTAGTGTTGTGGCGTCTCTCTTTATGTAGTGTTGTGGCGTCTCTCTTTATGTAGTGCTGTGGCGTCTCTCTTTATGTAGTGTTGTGGTGTCTCTCTTTATGTAGTGTTGTGGCGTCTCTCTGTATGTAGTGTTGTGGCGTCTCTTTATGTAGTGTTGTGGTGTCTCTCTTTATGTAGTGTTGTGGCTTCTCTCTTTATGTAGTGTTGTGGTGTCTCTCTTTATGTAGTGTTGTGGCGTCTCTCTTTATGTAGTGTTGTGGCGTCTCTCTTTATGTAGTGTTGTGTTGTCTCTCTTTATGTAGTGTTGTGGTGTCTCTCTTTATGTAGTGTTGTGGCTTCTCTCTTTATGTAGTGTTGTGGTGTCTCTCTTTATGTAGTGTTGTGGTGTCTCTCTTTATGTAGTGTTGTGTTGTCTCTCTTTATGTAGTGTTGTGGCGTCTCTCTTTATGTAGTGTTGTGGTGTCTCTTTATGTAGTGTTGTGGCGTCTCTCTTTATGTAGTGTTGTGGTGTCTCTCTTTATGTAGAGTTGTGGCGTCTCTCTTTATGTAGTGTTGTGATGTCTCTCTTTATGTAGTGTTGTGGTGTCTCTCTTTATGTAGTGTTGTGGTGTCTCTCTTTATGTAGTGTTGTGGCGTCTCTCTTTATGTAGTGTTGTGGCGTCTCTCTTTATGTAGTGTTGTGGTGTCTCTCTTTATGTAGTGTTGTGGTGTCTCTCTTTATGTAGTGTTGTGGTGTCTCTCTTTATGTAGTGTTGTGTTGTCTCTCTTTATGTAGTGTTGTGGCGTCTCTTTATGTAGTGTTGTGGCGTCTCTCTTTATGTAGTGTTGTGGTGTCTCTCTTTATGTAGTGTTGTGGCGTCTCTCTTTATGTAGTGTTGTGGTGTCTCTTTATGTAGTGTTGTGGCGTCTCTCTTTATGTAGTGTTGTGGTGTCTCTCTTTATGTAGTGTTGTGTTGTCTCTCTTTATGTAGTGTTGTGGCGTCTCTCTTTATGTAGTGTTGTGGTGTCTCTTTATGTAGTGTTGTGGCGTCTCTCTTTATGTAGTGTTGTGGTGTCTCTCTTTATGTAGTGTTGTGGCGTCTCTCTTTATGTAGTGTTGTGGTGTCTCTTTATGTAGTGTTGTGGCGTCTCTCTTTATGTAGTGTTGTGGTGTCTCTTTATGTAGTGTTGTGGTGTCTCTCTTTATGTAGTGTTGTGGTGTCTCTCTTTATGTAGTGTTGTGGCGTCTCTCTTTATGTAGTGTTGTGGTGTCTCTCTTTATGTAGTGTTGTGGTGTCTCTCTTTATGTAGTGTTGTGGTGTCTCTCTTTATGTAGTGTTGTGGTGTCTCTCTTTATGTAGTGTTGTGGCGTCTCTCTTTATGTAGTGTTGTGGTGTCTCTCTTTATGTAGTGTTGTGGCGTCTCTCTTGATGTAGTGTTGTGGTGTCTCTCTTTATGTAGTGTTGTGGTGTCTCTCTTTATGTAGTGTTGTGGTGTCTCTCTTTATGTAGTGTTGTGGCGTCTCTCTTTATGTAGTGTTGTGGTGTCTCTCTTTATGTAGTGTTGTGGTGTCTCTCTTTATGTAGTGTTGTGGCGTCTCTCTTTATGTAGTGTTGTGGCGTCTCTCTTTATGTAGTGTTGTGGTGTCTCTCTTTATGTAGTGTTGTGGCGTCTCTCTATATGTGGTGTTGTGGCGTCTCTCTTTATGTAGTGTTGTGGCGTCTCTCTTTATGTAGTGTTGTGGTGTCTCTTTATGTAGTGTTGTGGTGTCTCTCTTTATGTAGTGTTGTGGTGTCTCTCTTTATGTAGTGTTGTGGCGTCTCTCTTTATGTAGTGTTGTGGTGTCTCTCTTTATGTAGTGTTGTGGCGTCTCTCTTTATGTAGTGTTGTGGCGTCTCTCTTTATGTAGTGTTGTGGTGTCTCTCTTGTCTTGATGTGTGTTTTGTCCTATATTTTTATTTTTAATCCCAGCCCCCGTCCCCGCTGGAGGCCTTTTGCCTTTTGGTAGGCCGTCATTGTAAATAAGAATTTGTAAATCTGATTTGCCTAGTCAAATAAAGGTTAAATATTTTTTTTACTTTTAAATAACAAATTAAATGCTATTTATTTGATGAATATCCTTCCTACCTGCTCTCTCTCCTGTAGTTCAGTCAGCATGACGATGGAGTGACACTTCCACTCCCAGGCCATCCTCCAGTAGTCCTCCACCGTGTGAGACAAAGGACCCTGGGTCGCTATGAAGTAGTCCTTCTGCCTGTAGCCCTGAGGACCCCCCACCACAGCATACGGTACAGTCATTACCCCCCATGTTACAGACCCCCCACCACAGCATACGGTACAGTCATTACCCCCCATGTTACATCTTCTGCCTGTAGCCCTGAGGACCCCCCACCACAGCATACGGTACAGTCATTACCCCCCATGTTACATCTTCTGCCTGTAGCCCTGAGGACCCCCCACCACAGCATACGGTACAGTCATTACCCCCCATGTTACATCTTCTGCCTGTAGCCCTGAGGACCCCCCACCACAGCATACGGTACAGTCATTACCCCCCATGTTACATCTTCTGCCTGTAGCCCTGAGGACCCCCCACCACAGCATACGGTACAGTCATTACCCCCCATGTTACATCGGTACAACTTCCTTGAAACTTTGCAGATTGCAGTGTATGAATATATACTTTAATATACTGCAAAAAAATATATAAGAACTGAGAACAAATGTGACATTGATTCACATTTAGTCATTGGTGTAGTAGTGAGTATTGTAATGTTTACTTACGTCTATAAAAGATGCGTTGATGTAGTCGGTAAACTCTTGGCCTCTTCTCATGGACACAATCACTCTGTTGAAGTCATCTGAAAAATAAATTCAAGATTAAAAATAAAATATTAAAACGGGAGATAACTACAAAGACAGTACATCGAGTATATCAATCACATAACATTGCAACTCTCCAAAATAAAACACGACCCCTCATCGTAACTGCAGAATTACGACATGGCTTGGCGTTTTAATTACGCTGTGTGGCGCCGTCTGTAGATTACGACCTGTGTGGCGCCGTTTTTAATTACGGCACATTGTGCCATATCTTAACCAAAACATAAGTTCAGGCATTAATTCCGACCCCTATGGACCATGGTCCAAAGTAGTGCACTAAACAGAGAATAGGATGCCATTTGAGATGCAACCTAAAACAGGCTCGTTCGGATCCCATTTCCCAAACACTATTTGCAAGCTCAGAGACAAGGCAATGAAAAACGCATCACTCAACCCAAAGAACAGAAAAAAAAAAAAAAAAAAAAAAAAGCGTTTTATCAGATAAAACCACAAGACGACCGGATAAACGATCTCTCAACGTCAGTCCCATGCAGGTTTAAATATATCAATACCAAATATGAAAAGGTACATTATACAGTGGATTTCCTGGCTACTTCTGCATGAATGCAGTTTAGGTAAGAGAACCAAGGGAATAAGAGATTTAATAATATCTCTCTTCTCGTTCTGAAAGGTTGACATGAACACAATATAATCTGTGGGTCACAATCTGTCACACGTTAAACAATACTGCATGACGCAACGTGGTGCTACTGGACTGGGGAAACAGACTGGGATTCAGTTTGTGTGTTGTAACTTTTCCCGGCGTTCCTTACATGGAATAATCTGGAGCACTCTGTTCTTCTTCATGTTGGCAGGGAGATTTCCCATCCTCATGTTCTCCTTCATTATCCGCATGTTGGTCAGTTTCTGGAGGTGGGGAGGGGACAGAAAAGTGTCAGGGTGTAAAAGTACACGTAAAATACATTTATCAGGATATCAAATATGTCAAGATAATGGAAATGCTAACTAATATAGAATAATTTATACACGATGCCACAATTGCTATTATAGTCATACATAGATTTTCAAGGATCCTAAATTGCACGTAGCGAAGGGGCTATATATCTCATCTACTATAACCATGTCAGAGAGACAGGACCCCCGGCTCTCACTTTGAACTCCTCCTCCAGACCGACCCTGTCCAAGGGGGCGTGGGTGTTGTGGAGTTTGTGCAGGTGTCCTTCCAGAGATGACACGTCCAGCTCTGTGTCGCCGTAGAGGTAGTATTCCAACAGGGCCTGATAGATGAACGAGTACTGCATCTGGAGGCCACAGAGGAAGACAAAACACATAGTTAGAGCACTAGAAGAAGAAGAAGAAGAAGAAGAAGAAGAAGAAGAAGAAGAAGAAGAAGAAGAAGAAGATGATTAAGCTGAAGAAGAAGAAGAAGAAGAAGAAGAAGATGATTAAGCTGAAGAAGAAGAAGAAGATGATTAAGCTGAAGAAGAAGAAGAAGAAGAAGAAGAAGAAGAAGAAGAAGAAGAAGAAGAAGAAGAAGAAGAAGAAGAAGAAGAAGAAGAAGAAGAAGTGTGCTGTTCCACAGGGATAGATTCTTGGACCTCTATTTTTTCTAGTTTACATTACAAATACACATTTAGAACTTACTTTTGGACATATTGCTAGTCCTAGTACTAAGAGTAACATAGACTGATGCCTTGCAGGAAATAGTGTTGTGACCCTGCTGTTTATTTCACCCTACTCACGTCCGTCTGCACGAGCTGTGAGCGCTGGTCTCTTATCTTGGACACAAAACCAAAGACGTCAATCTTCTGCTCTTGGTGCATCATGTCAATCACGCCGTCAATCACAATGAAGGTCCCTGTCCTTCCCACACCAGCACTGCAGAGACAAAGGACAGAGAAGGCCAAGGAATCAACTATTTAGCGTCTGAGAATATTAGAATGGTAGTTAGATCTCTCTCACTAAAGATAGGTGGGAATGTAACCTTGAGGTTACTATGTACACTAAAACAGTTGAAATGTCTGAAAGACTACATCCCAGTATAAGGTACCTGCAGTGGACCATGATGGGACCAGCGAAGGAGGGGTTGACCGTCTTGACTTTCTTGAGGAACTTGAGCATGCCGATGGGGGAGAAGGGCACCCCAAAATCAGGCCAGCTGGTGAAGTGGAGCTGGGTGACCAGCCTGGAGGGCTTGGTGCCGTCACTGGCCTGCTACAGGAGAGGACACACAGAGCAGACATACAGAGTCATTACTGTAAACCAGATACTACATAGAGTCATTACTGTAAACCAGATACTACATAGAGAATCATTACTATAAACCAGATACTACATAGAGAGTCATTACTATAAACCAGATACTACATAGAGAATCATTAATATAAACCAGATACTACATAGAGTCATTACTATAAACTAGATACTACATAGAGAATCATTACTATAAACCAGATACTACATAGAGAGTCATTACTATAAACCAGATACTACATAGGTAGTCATTACTATAAACCAGATACTACATAGAGAGTCATTACTATAAACCAGATACTACATAGAGAGTCATTACTATAAACCAGATACTACATAGAGAGTCATTACTATAAACCAGATACTACATAGAGTCATTACTATAAACCAAATACTACATAGAGTCATTACTATAAACCAAATACTACATAGAGTCATTACTATAAACCAGATACTACATAGAGTCATTACTGTAAACCAGATACTACATACAGAGTCATTACTATAAACCAGATACTACATAGAGTCATTACTATAAACCAGATACTACATAGAGAGTCATTACTGTAAACCAGATACTACATAGAGTCATTACTATAAACCAGATACTACATAGAGTCATTACTGTAAACCAGATACTACATACAGAGTCATTACTATAAACCAGATACTACATAGAGTCATTACTATAAACCAGATACTACATAGAGTCATTACTATAAACCAGATACTACATAGAGAGTCATTACTGTAAACCAGATACTACATAGAGTCATTACTATAAACCAGATACTACATAGAGTCATTACTGTAAACCAGATACTACATAGAGAGTCATTACTATAAACCAGATACTACATAGAGAGTCATTACTATAAACCAGATACTACATAGAGAGTCATTACTATAAACCAGATACTACATAGGTAGTCATTACTATAAACCAGATACTACATAGGTAGTCATTACTATAAACCAGATACTACATAGAGTCATTACTATAAACCAGATACTACATAGAGAGTCATTACTATAAACCAGATACTACATAGAGAGTCATTACTATAAACCAGATACTACATAGAGAGTCATTACTATAAACCAGATACTACATAGAGTCATTACTATAAACCAGATACTACATAGTCATTACTATAAACCAGATACTACATAGAGAGTCATTACTGTAAACCAGATACTACATAGAGTCATTACTATAAACCAGATACTACATAGAGTCATTACTGTAAACCAGATACTACATACAGAGTCATTACTATAAACCAGATACTACATAGAGTCATTACTATAAACCAGATACTACATAGAGAGTCATTACTGTAAACCAGATACTACATAGAGTCATTACTATAAACCAGATACTACATAGAGTCATTACTGTAAACCAGATACTACATAGAGAGTCATTACTATAAACCAGATACTACATAGAGAGTCATTACTATAAACCAGATACTACATAGAGAGTCATTACTATAAACCAGATACTACATAGGTAGTCATTACTATAAACCAGATACTACATAGAGTCATTTCTATAAACCAGATACTACATAGAGAGTCATTACTATAAACCAGATACTACATAGAGAGTCATTACTATAAACCAGATACTACATAGAGAGTCATTACTATAAACCAGATACTACATAGAGAGTCATTACTATAAACCAGATACTACATAGAGTCATTACTATAAACCAGATACTACATAGAGAGTCATTACTATAAACCAGATACTACATAGAGAGTCATTACTATAAACCAGATACTACATAGAGTCATTACTATAAACCAGATACTACATAGAGAGTCATTACTATAAACCAGATACTACATAGAGAGTCATTACTATAAACCAGATACTACATAGAGAGTCATTACTATAAACCAGATACTACATAGAGAGTCATTACTATAAACCAGATACTACATAGAGAGTCATTACTATAAACCAGATACTACATAGAGAGTCATTACTATAAACCAGATACTACATAGAGTCATTACTATAAACCAGATACTACATAGAGTCATTACTGTAAACCAGATACTACATAGAGAGTCATTACTATAAACCAGATACTACATAGAGAGTCATTACTATAAACCACATACTACATAGAGAGTCATTACTATAAACCAGATACTACATAGAGAGTCATTACTATAAACCACATACTACATAGAGAGTCATTACTATAAACCACATACTACATAGAGAGTCATTACTATAAACCAGATACTACATAGAGTCATTACTATAAACCAGATACTACATAGAGAGTCATTACTATAAACCAGATACTACATAGAGTCATTACTATAAACCACATACTACATAGAGAGTCATTACTATAAACCAGATACTACATAGAGAGTCATTACTATAAACCACATACTACATAGAGAGTCATTACTATAAACCACATACTACATAGAGAGTCATTACTATAAACCAGATACTACATAGAGAGTCATTACTATAAACCACATACTACATAGAGAGTCATTACTATAAACCAGATACTACATAGAGTCATTACTATAAACCAGATACTACATAGAGAGTCATTACTATAAACCACATACTACATAGAGAGTCATTACTATAAACCACATACTACATAGAGAGTCATTACTATAAACCAGATACTACATAGAGAGTCATTACTATAAACCACATACTACATAGAGAGTCATTACTATAAACCAGATACTACATAGAGAGTCATTACTATAAACCACATACTACATAGAGAGTCATTACTATAAACCAGATACTACATAGAGAGTCATTACTATAAACCACATACTACATAGAGAGTCATTACTATAAACCAGATACTACATAGAGAGTCATTACTATAAACCAGATACTACATAGAGAGTCATTACTATAAACCAGATACTACATAGAGAGTCATTACTATAAACCAGATACTACATAGAGTCATTACTATAAACCAGATACTACATAGAGAGTCATTACTATAAACCAGATACTACATAGAGAGTCATTACTATAAACCAGATACTACATAGAGTCATTACTATAAACCAGATACTACATAGAGAGTCATTACTATAAACCAGATACTACATAGAGAGTCATTACTATAAACCAGATACTACATAGAGAGTCATTACTATAAACCAGATACTACATAGAGAGTCATTACTATAAACCAGATACTACATAGAGAGTCATTACTATAAACCAGATACTACATAGAGAGTCATTACTATAAACCAGATACTACATAGAGAGTCATTACTATAAACCAGATACTACATAGAGTCATTACTATAAACCAGATACTACATAGAGTCATTACTGTAAACCAGATACTACATAGAGAGTCATTACTATAAACCAGATACTACATAGAGAGTCATTACTATAAACCACATACTACAAAGAGAGTCATTACTATAAACCAGATACTACATAGAGAGTCATTACTATAAACCACATACTACATAGAGAGTCATTACTATAAACCACATACTACATAGAGAGTCATTACTATAAACCAGATACTACATAGAGTCATTACTATAAACCAGATACTACATAGAGAGTCATTACTATAAACCAGATACTACATAGAGTCATTACTATAAACCACATACTACATAGAGAGTCATTACTATAAACCAGATACTACATAGAGAGTCATTACTATAAACCACATACTACATAGAGAGTCATTACTATAAACCACATACTACATAGAGAGTCATTACTATAAACCAGATACTACATAGAGAGTCATTACTATAAACCACATACTACATAGAGAGTCATTACTATAAACCAGATACTACATAGAGTCATTACTATAAACCAGATACTACATAGAGAGTCATTACTATAAACCACATACTACATAGAGAGTCATTACTATAAACCACATACTACATAGAGAGTCATTACTATAAACCAGATACTACATAGAGAGTCATTACTATAAACCACATACTACATAGAGAGTCATTACTATAAACCACATACTACATAGAGAGTCATTACTATAAACCAGATACTACATAGAGAGTCATTACTATAAACCACATACTACATAGAGAGTCATTACTATAAACCAGATACTACCTCTGTGGAAAGGGTTCTGCATGGAACCAAAAAGGGTTCTACCTGAAACCAAAAAGGGTTCTTCAAAGGGTTCTCCTATGAGGACAGCCATTAGGTTGTAGATAACAGCTTTTTTTTCTAAGAGTGTAAGCTAGCATAATGTCATCCAGGCAAGTAAAAATGGTGGCACTAGCTACTAGCCCGGCTGGCCTGTGCCAAACCACGGACAACCACTGAGTAGCGTGAGCTCGGGGACATGGAACAGACCCTGTCCCCGACCTTCGACCTTGGGTCCTGGGCGGGATGGAACACTTGTGGTGGCCAGCAGGCTGCACACACAACAGACCCTGTCCCCGACCTTCGACCTTGGGACCTGGGTGGGATGGAACACTTGTGGTGGCAAGCAGGCTGCACACACAACAGACCCTGTCCCCGACCTTCGACCTTGGGCCCTGGGCGGGAGGGTCTTTGAATTAGAGTGAGTCACTGGGGATCAGTAGCAGCAGTAGGCTTTGATAGTCCTGTGACTCTGTGGGTCATGTGTTGTGTTGTACAGATGTAGGATCTTAATTTGAGCCAGTTTGCTACAGCAGGAAAATAATCCTGCAGCAACAGGAAATGTGAATTATCATGTGTATTATAATTAATGGACATTGTTGTAGGGGTTGATACATTTTTCGTTAGGGCAAATCAAGTGTAAGATGTTAAAAAGGGAATTACAAACTTTAAACGCCTTTAAAAATACAGCTTTGCATTTCCTGCCGTGCAGGAAACTTCTCAGCAACAAAAGAGTCTACTCTATTCACGCAACACAAGAACACACAGTTTACAGCACAACCTTTACGTTTGATAAGACTGCTACGGCGTGTTGTGGAGCTCTGTAGGTTACATATTTACAGTCAAATACTTATTAGTATCACATTAGTATTACTACAAGTGACTAACTATAGGATAGGCAAGCGCTTACATTTCCAACCAAACCTACAGTACTGTCACAATCGAATAACACCCACTTCCACATCTCCAACCACATGATTACCATCTAATAATAACTTACATTTTACATCATTTAGCAGACGCTCTTATCCAGAGCGACTTACAAATTGGTGCATTCAACTTATGATAGCCAGTGGGACAACCACTTGGGGGGTGCGGAAGGGGGGGGGTAGAAGGATTACTGTTATACTATTCCAGGTATTCCTTAAAGAGGTAGGGTTTCAAGTGTCTCCGGAAGGTGGTCAGGTGACTCCGCTGTCCTGGCGTCGTGGGGGAGCTTGTTCTACCATTGGGGTGCCAGAGCAGCGAATAGCTTAGACTGGGCTGAGCGTTGCACTTACATATTGTATGCAGAACTTCCGTATGGTGTAGTCCACCAGCACAGTAATGTCTTCCACAGCCACCCGGACATTGCCATAGGTCCAACAGCCCTGGTCTGGCCAGTACTGGTAACACTTGTCCTAGTGGGGGAAACACAAACAGGGAAGCAATGAGTCACTCAGGTTCTAATCATAGAGTATGTCCCAATGTCTATACTGGCACCCTACTTAGTATAAAACAGGGTTGGAGTCAGTTCCATTCTAATTCCAGTCAATTCCGAAATGACAAAATTCCAATTTAATGATACATTTTCCTTTTTGAAAAGCAGCGAAGACAATTGGAATTGGAAAATATAGAAGATAAGACAGTATTGTGGTATTATATTCTATTAGTTCACACAAGGGGGAAATCTGTCTTGACATCTTAGCTCCCCCTGACTCTTCAACCTATTAGAGTGAGAAGGAAGAGCTCCCTCCAGAGCCGGCCCGCCCATTAGACAGGATTAGGTGGCCACCTATGGCAGCAGATTGACAAGGGCAGCATCTTCCAAGTGAATCTGACCTCCAGCAACACATAAAACCTCACACAATTCTGCCCCAAAATAATGACAATGTATCTCAACCAGTGGCATATGGGCTTTTTAGGCGAGCGCTGATGCCGCCCTGTGATAAGCGGTGCCCACTTTGTTAAAGGCAGGGGTGCAAAATATGTTTGCTTGTCCATATCCCAGCATGCCTCTCCAGGGTGCTGTTGGAGAGACGCATCGCTGCTGCGCACCACCAACATTCCGTCAAAAATATTATCGAACGTAAATCATGTAGCAGATATAGCCTATGGTAGAAAGAGTATGTGGCCTTTTCTGTAGCCTACAGGCATAGTAAAAAAGAAATTACTTTTGCATTTCCTGCTGGGTAAACACATAAAAAAAGGCACACACACAGGCACACACCTCTCTCTCTCTCTCTCTCTCTCTCTCTCTCTCTCTCTCTCTCTCTCTCTCTCTCTCTCTCTCTCTCTCTCTCTCTCTCTCTCTCTCTCTCTCTCTCTCTCTCTCTCTCTCTCTCTCTCTCTCTCTCTCTCTCTCTCTCTCTCTCTCTCTCTCTCTCTCTCTCTCTCTCTCTCTCTCTCTCTCTCTCTCTCTCTCTCTCTCTCTCTCTCTCTCTCTCTCTCTCTCTCTCTCTCTCTCTCTCACTCTCTCTCTCTCTCTCTCTCTCTCTCTCTCACACTCTCTCTCTCTCTCTCTCTCTCTCTCTCTCTCTCTCTCTTTTTATTTTTATTTTTTTACATCGGATAAAAGTAGAGTCCCAGAGCAAAAGAAAAAGGTACATCGTACACTACAGTTGAGGAACACTGGGAAAGTAATTCTGCTTTGAAAGTTGATAAACTTGTAAAATCACTTTTGAGAAAATGGCCCTTGAATGTTTTGGTACACCTACTGGAGAGCTCTTCTTTGTCTACACCCATTCAGCATCGTTCACACCCTCTTAAGCTTTAGCCCCACCCATCTCTTTAAGGATTCACATGTGCGGCCATGTGCTAAACAACCGAAGATTTCAAGACTAAAGGCTGGTTTATTCTACGGGTGTGTTCGTACATTTAATCTGGAGTGCCAGAGTGTTCTCTGGGCGTTCGTAAACTCAGAGCGTTGTCAGATTGTCCGTTCAGAAATTCAGAGTGTTTCGCTCTCGGAGCGTTCAGAGCGCACACTGGACGCTCCGGCCGAGGAGTAGGGTTGATCTGAGCGTTCTATCCTAACAACAGCAGTCAAGCACCCAAGCTTACTGGCTAACGTTGGCTAGCTTGCTAGCTACTTCCAGACACAAATGAGAGAACAGCTCACTCTGACCATTTTAATCATCCTAGCAGAGCTGGTTAGGCAGTTTTTATGATATCCAGAGCGTTGGTGACTGCAACTGTGCTGCTGGCAACAACTTAATTACGCTTTTTTGCCAACGTTTACTGACACCGGCCATACTCAACGGGTGTTGAGCGTTCGTACATTTGTCGGTTATTCTGCGATCTGGCACACTCAGATGAGAGTACTCTGAAATAGGAGTAGATAGCCAGAGCGAATTTACCAGCTACGTCTATCGACAGTTGTCGCAGTGACATCATGAACATTCTATTGTTAACTGGTTATTTGCACAGTTTTGTTTAGACATGTAGCTAGCTAGCTAGCTAAACAATGAATCATAATCCCAACTCATAACATTACTACCCTGCATGAATATGCAGGTAGCTAACCAACCAGGTTCAACGTTAGCTAGCTAACATTAGGCTATAACTAGCAATGCAAATGGCTCTGAGATACGAATAATATTACTACACAGATCAGACATTTATGGTTAGCTAGCAAGCCAGCCAGCTAACGTTAGCTAGCTAGCTAACAGTACACTTTAACTTAAAATGAAAACGACTTTCTGACAAATTTAGAAACGTGTAATATCTGAAAATGTAGCTAGCTAGACTGTCTTACCCGTATACATGGATGGACGCTTCTCCCTCTGTCACGGATGCCATGGTTGCCATGGTTGCCCTTAGTTTGAAGATGTAATCAGGAGACTGGTGTTTTATACAACAGCCTTCTGTGTGTTCTCTTTTCGACTCCGTCTGCATATTTGCAATCTAACGCCAGAATTTTCTCCATCTCCTTAGCTATCATACTCTAATTCCACTGATTCCAAAACTCGGTCCTCCAGAAAGTGGAGAGCAACACTTATGCAGTTCTATTAAGTGATATCTTTCAAAAAAGCCGCATTAGAAAGGATGACCTACACATACTGACCAGCTCCTGTTATAGACAGAAGCATGCTACATTCATGGCAGACCAATCCGAACTCATCTCTCGGCATGTCCAGCCCACTCATTATCTCAGCCAATCATGGCTAGCGGGAATGTTGCTGTCTTTTTCCGTGGCTAAACCAACTAGGCTCATAATTTTACAACTGTATTTGTATTTTCAGATGGTATACAAGTTTGTTATTAAGGCACATGAAAGTTCACATGTTCCAGAAGGCATTTCTGCCAAAAAAAAATGCATTTTGTTCAAATGGCTCTCCTGTGAATTAGTGACACCCGACAATACACCTAGTTTCCTGAAACGAGTCACAAATAGCCGAATTGATTAGTCACAGGAATCATGACTAATAAAGGTAGGTCTACCACAAGGATGGGCATTCATACAATTGACACTGTAGGCAACACCGCAGTAAGCACAGACAGACGCCAATGCTTTTTTGAAGTATTTTTTCTGGTCCTGTCCCGGCGTCTTTTTTGTGTGTTTTTTTTTGTGAGGTCCGGACTGGCCTTGAACCAATCATTGACGTCTATACTTGGTTCAGATTTGATGCGGTAGGACCAGCCTTGATTGGACCAGCCTTGATTGGACCAAATCTGAGCCAATCATAGACGTCAATGTTTGGAGCAAATCAAGGCTGGTCCAGACCGAACCAAATCAGAACCTTAATGAACCTAACTTCAATGTCTGGAAAATACCTATTTTAGATGTCTTTTCAACATAATTTTGCTTACTGGGACTATTCTAGATTTGCGGGGTATAGGAGGCCTGGCCTAGGGCGACAGAAGGGCCTGGCTCCCTCCCTGTGTGTATTGAATGCATCACCATCCTAAAGGTGACTGGTAAGACACTGAGTGCAGTAAAGAATGCCAGTCAATCAGAATTAGCCAGTCTAAAACCACTTAATGAGAGTTTGATGACTAATTATGATAAAGACTCCGAGGTCTTTATTAGCCACTATTTAATCATCGATTCAGAGCCGCACAAAAGCTGATTTTAATCTCCTTTCCTTTCTGTTTTTATTGATCTCTCTCTCTCTCTCTCTCTCTCTCTCTCTCTCTCTCTCTCTCTCTCTCAAAGCTCCTCGGGACTGGTCACAGGGGAGAGTACACATGGAGACAGATGACCTCTTCTGTTTAAGGAGAGATTGGGAAGTGAGACCGAAGTGGAAATGGATGGCTTGACTTGAGGCTTGAGGGCACTCTGGCAAAGACAAGTGTAGCAGCAATGTGTTAGTGTAGTAGTAATATAGGATTAGTATTAGTGTAGTAGTAATATAGGATTAGTGTTGGTGTAGTAGGTATATAGTATTAGTGTAGTAGTAATATAGGATTAGTGTAGTAGTAACATGGGATTAGTGTTGGTGTAGTAGTAATATAGGATTAGTGTAGTAGTAATATAGGATTAGTATTAGTGTAGTAGTAATATAGGATTAGTATTAGTGTAGTAGTAATATAGGATTAGTATTAGTGTAGTAGTAATATAGGATTAGTATTGGTGTAGTAGTAATATAGGATTAGTATTAGTGTAGTAGTAATATAGGATTAGTATTAGTGTAGTAGTAATATAGGATTAGTATTAGTGTAGTAGTAATATAGGATTAGTATTGGTGTAGTAGTAATATAGGATTAGTGTTAGTGTAGTAGTAATATAGGATTAGTGTTGGTGTAGTAGTAATATAGGATTAATGTAGTAGTAATATAGGATTAGTGTTGTGTAGTAGTAATATAGAATTAGTATTAGTGTAGTAGTAATATAGGATTAGTTTGGTGTAGTAGTAATATAATATTAGTGTAGTAGTAATATAGTATTAGTGTAGTAGTAATATAGGATTAGTGTAGTAGTAATATAGGATTAGTGTAGTAGTAATGTAGGATTAGTGTTGGTGTAGTAGTAATATAGGATTAGTGTAGTAGTAATATAGTATTAGTGTAGTAGTAATATAGGATTAGTGTAGTAGTAATATAGGATTAGTGTAGTAGTAATATAGTATTAGTGTAGTAGTAATATAGGATTAGTGTAGTAGTAATATAGGATTAGTGTAGTAGTAATATAGGATTAGTGTTGGTGTAGTAGTAATATAGTATTAGTGTAGTAGTAATGTAGGAGTAGTGTTGGTGTAGTAGTGTAGCAGTAATGTGTAATATAAAAAGTGAATGTATTTCTGGTGCTGGTATAACATTATAGAGAAACTCAAAGCAAAGTGAAAGTGACAGTGTGCTACACTCTAAAAGTGAGAAAGTAACCACTCACCTCTTTCCTCTCTTTCAGGTTGGTCAGCATGACGATAGTGGCTGTCTTCTGTTCCCATATCATCCTCCAGAAGTCTGCTACTGTGTCTTGTTTTGGACCTGGAACACAACAGCGCATTGACCTCATTAACCCATCCATCTCTGTTGACATACTGCACCAGCACACACATCAGAAAATGCAAAGTGGTCCTCTGTAGCTCAGCTGGTAGAGGCACGGTGCTTGTAACGCCAGGGTAGTGGGTTCGATCCCCGGGACCACACATACGTAAAAATGTATGCACACGTGACTGTAAGTCGCTTTGGATAAAAGCGTCTGCTAAATGGCATATTATTATATTATTAAAAGTGATCATTATTTTCTTGTCTTATTACATTTGGAAGACACACCTGACACTTTAATCAGATATTTGCTGCACCACAACATCCATTTCCTTACCTTGTGCTGCAATGAATTTGTTTTTGTCCGTGTAGCCCTAACAAAGAAAGAAAAAAACACTGTTAATTAATAACATTACAAAGAAAACTGGTCTTGTTTCGGTTGAAATAATAACATGAAATATTCTATAATATACTGATACAGTTGAAGTCGGAAGTTTACATACACTTAGGTTGGAGTCATTAAAACTCGTTTTTCAACCACTCCACACCTTTCTTGTTAACAAACTATAGTTTTGGCAAGTCGGTTAGGACATCTACTTTGTGCATGACACAAGTAATTTTTCCAACAATTGTTTACAGACAGATTATATCACTTATAATTCACTGTATCACAATTCCAGTGGGTCAGAAGTTTACGTACACTAAGTTGACTGTGCCTTTAAACAGCTTGGAAAATTCCAGAAAATGATGTCATGGCTTTAGAAGCTTCTGATAGGCTAATTGACATCATTTGAGTCAATTTGAGGTGTACCTGTGGATGCATTTCAAGGCTCATCTTCAAACTCAGTGCCTCTTTGCTTGACATCATGGGAAAATCAAAATAAATCAGCCAAGACCTCCACAAGTCTGGTTCATCCTTGGGAGCAATTTCCAAACGCCTGAAGATACCACGTTCATCTGTACAAACAATACTATGCAAGTATAAACACCATGGGACTACGCAGCCGTCATACTGCTCAGGAAGGAGACACGTTCTGTCTCCTAGAGATGAACGTACTTTGGTGTGAAAAGTGCAAATCAATCCCAGAACAACAGCAAAGGACCTTGTGAAGATGCTGGAGGAAACAGGTACAAAAGTATCTATATCCACAGTAAAACGAGTCCTATATCGACATAACCTGAAAGGCTGCTCAGCAAGGAAGAAGCCACTGCTCCAAAACCGCCATAAAAAAGCCAGACTACGGTTTGCAACTGCACATGGGGACAAAGATCGTAATTTTTGGAGAAATGTCCTCTGGTCTGATGAAACAAAAATAGAACTGTTTGGCCATAATGACCATCGTTATGTTTGGAGGAAAAAGGGGAAGGCTTGCAAGCCGAAGAACACCATCCCAACCGTGAAGCACGGGGGTGGCAGCATCATGCTGTGGGGGCTGCTTTGCTGCAGAAGGGGACTGGTGCACTTCACAAAATAGATGGCATCATGAGGAAGGAAAATTATGTGGATATATTGAAGCAACATCTCAAGACATCAGTCAGGAAGTTCAAGCTTGGTCGCAAATGGGTCTTCCAAATGGACAATGACCCCAAGCATACTTCCAAAGTTGTGGCAAAATGGCTTAAGGACAACAAAGTCAAGGTATTGGAGTGGCCATCACAAAGCCCTGACCTCAAGCCTATAGAAAATGTGCGGGCAGAACTGAAAAAGTGTGTGCGAGCAAGGAGACCTACAAACCTGACTCAGTTACACCAGCTCTGTCAGGAGGAATGGGCCAAAATTCACCCAACTTATTGTGGGAAGCTTGTGGAAGGCTACCCGAAACGTTTGACCCAAGTTAAACAATTTATAGGCAATGCTACCAAATACTAATTGAGTGTATGTAAACTTCTGACCCACTGGGAATGTGATGAAAGCAATAAAAGCTGAAATAAATAATTATCTCTACTATTATTCTGACATTTCACATTCTTAAAATAAAGTGGTGATCCTAACTGTCCTAAGACAGGGAATTTTTACTAGGATTAAATGTCAGGAATTGTGAAAAAACTGAGTTTAAATGTATTTAGCTAAGGTGTATGTAAACTTCTGACTTCAACTGTATATATGATTTCTAATTAATATTATTATATATATATACTGTATATATTATCCCAGCCTCAACCAGCATGTGCTTATTTAGGCCTACCAAGAACACAAATAAAAAATCTAGATCCCCAACTCACATCGATATATGAAGCGTTGATGTAGTCCGAACAGAGGTTTCCATCTAGCTGTGTTAACACCACCCTGGAATGGTCATCTGTTTACAAGACATGGACAGTTTAGGGCATTCTACACAACATTTTGGACCAACAATTCCAGTAGGTAAAACTGGTCAAATGTGTGTAAAGACAGTTCCTTGATCTCTATTCATTATGTATTGAATAGAGCCTAAAAATCGGAGTAAAGATGACAAATTGCAGCCTGGTCTC